>NC_081841.1:154420349-154720349 GCF_963259705.1 Myotis daubentonii
AGAAACATGTCAGAAATGAAAGAAATGGAAGCAAGCAAATGACTGGATACAGAGTTCAAAAATCATGGTTACTCAAGGATCTTCATGAGACTTTTAAGAATCTTAGAATTTCAAAGGAATGAAAAAGGACCAGTCAGAAATTAACCACACACTAACCAAAATAAAGAACAATTTACAGGAATCCAACAGTAGAGTAAAAGGTGCTGATAATCAAATCAATGATTTGAAATATGAGGAAACAAAAAACACCCAATCAGAAGAGCAAAAAGAAAAAAGAATCCAAAAGTATGAAGATAGTGTAAGGAGCCTCTGGGACAACTCTAGCCATACTGATATTTGCATTATAGGGATGCCAAAAGCAGAAGTGAAAGAGATAGAGAATAATACATTGAAAACCTATTTGAAGAAATAATGACAAAAGAAGTACCCTACCTGGTGAAAGAAATATACTTACAAGTACAACAAGCTTGGAGAGTCTCAAATAAGAGGAACCCCAAAAGGCCCACACCAAGCCACATCATAATTAAAATGCCAAGGGTTGAAGACAAAGAGTGAATCTTAAAAGCAGCAAGAGAAAAACAGTTAGCTACCTACAAGGGAGCACCCATACAACTGTCAGCTGATTTCTCAACAGAAACTTTGCATTCAAGAAGGGAATGGCAAAAAATATTCAAAGTGATGAATAGTAAGGACCTACAACCCATATTACTCTACTCAGCAAAGCTATCATTTAGAATTGAGGGTCAGATAAAGAACTTCACAAACAAGAAAAAGATAAAGGAGTTAATCACCACCAAACAGGTATTACATGATATTTTGAAGGGTATCTATATATATAAAACCCTAATATTCAAATAGACCAAACTGCAGAACAACTGAACAACTGAACAACCAAACAACTGGTCACTATGACGTGTGCTGACCACCAGGGACGTTTGCAGAACATGGCAGGTGTTGGCAGCAGGCAGCAGAGTTAAGAACATAGTGGGCATCGGCTGTGGTGAGAGGTAGAACAGGTGAGCAGGGCACCAGACCAAGGCAGGGCACCTGTCGCTGTCATTGGGGCAAGCCTCTGGTTGTTATTGACAATTCTTTGCTCCCGTGCGCCAAGATCCTGCTGGCGCTTGCACCCACTGCCAGTCCTGATCGCTCAGCACTGTCAGCGGGTGTGAGCAGTGGCTGTTGGCTCCGATCTCCTCTGAGGGCTTCTCCACCTCCCCCTGCTCCTGAGGGGCAATTAGGGCAGCAGCCACTGCTCACACCTGCTGATGGTGCTGGCCTTGCTCGCACCCACTGCTGGCGCTGGCCCCAATGGCTCTGCCCTGTCAGCAGGTGTGAGTGAGTCCAGTGCCATCAGCATGTGGGAACAGTGGTGGTGAGAGCAGGACTTCTGACAGACAGGACACCAGGGACTGCAGTGGGAGGGGCTGGGCAGGGGTGTAGAGGATGGACTGAGACCCACCCCTGTGACCACTGCAGCCTCTCAGCCCACAGTTCCTTTCCAGGTGCACAAACTAATGCACTGGGACCCTAGTTCTTTAAGAAGAAGAAGAAGAAAAATGAGGAGCAGGAGGAGGAGGAGGAGGAGGAGGAGGAGGGGAAGGAAAAGAAGGAAAAGAAGAAGAGATAAAAATATGAACAATAAAATGGCAACAAAAATAGATCTATCCACAATTGAATCTAAAAATCAAAATAAATTAGCAAGAAATCTAATGAACAAAATAGACTGGTGAATACAATAGAATCAGACACATGGAAGCATGGAACAGACATGAATCTCAGAGGAAAGGAGGCAGAGGGATGGGAAGAGGTTAACCAAAGATCTTACCTGTGAACACAGGCTGTAGGATGGTGAAGGCCTGGGGTGGGGCAGAAATTGGTTGGAGGGGTGTAATGGGGGATACTAATGTATTTTTAATATAGTAATATGCTAGTAGTATAGATATGTTATTTGCTACTTTTATGTCTATACATCATTATAACAGTGTAGACTATGCTATCTATTATAGTAATGTGCTAGGATAGGATACTATAGATAATAATAATATATCCATGCGTTAATGGTTGAATTTTTTAAACTCTAAACCCTAGTACCTCAGAATATAACTTTATATGGAAATAGTGTCATTGCAGATGTAATTAGTTAAGATGAGGTCATACTGGGGTAAGATGGGCTCCTAATTCTATATGCCTGTTGTCTTTAGAAACAAGGGGAATTTGCGACCAAAACAAACACACAGAGAATGCCATGTTAGATGAAGACAGATATTAGTGATGCTTCTACAAGTAAATAATGCCAAAGATATACAACAACTGATGAACTATGGAACAGATTTTTTCCCTCACATCCCTTGGAAGAAACCAACTCTGCTAACACTGAACTTGGATTGTTCAGTCTCCAGAAGAGTGAGATAATACATTTCGGTTGTTTAACCCTCCAGTTTGTGGTACTTTGTACAAAATCCTTAACAAACTAATACACTATACCATACCATACCATACCATACCATACCATACCATACCATACCATGCCATGCTATGCTATGCTATACTATACTACACTATACTATACTATACGTAACATACTTATCTAATGTACTAATATATCAATATTAATACAATATGCCCCAAAACATGTATACACACTTAACACCTGATAGCTCAATTGAGGTTTCTTTCTCTTCAGATTTAACCCATTGGAATTAATAATTATTCAAAGTGTGTATACATTTTTGGGGGACATTATATATCTACCTATCTAATATAAAATATAGGGTCACCATTCTGAAAGACACCATTCTGAAAGACATTAGATAAAATAAACATGCATTTATTAAGTTAATGGAGACATAGTTTTATTTTATTCAAGTAACCTAAATGCAAAAACTTCAACTGTAATTGGGCTTGTTGCCTAATGTGGGTAAAGTCTATGCAAACATAATAGCTTGTAGAAAAGCAATAAACAGTTGGAAGTGACCTTAGAGGTTATTTAATCTAGCTTCTGTCTCAGTGCTGAAATACTCCCCATAAAATCCTGGACTTGAAGCCAATTACCTTCTTTCATGGGAGCAGGCAGAGGGGGGTGACTGACTGCCTAAAGGCACCAGGGAAGAGTCCAAAAGAAGAAGTGATAATTAGCCTGAGTTGAAACATGGACAAGAATGGCAAATTTCCTTAAGGCTAAAGTTTAGTGTGTGGGAAAGAGAAAAGTGGGAGGTTAGCACAAGAAGCTGGACTAGCCAATTTATGAAGTGTTTTAGTACTATCCATAGGATCCTATCTAGTTTCTTAAGTGATAGGGAGTTTTTGGAATGCTTTATTTCTACGAGTACAGAGTTAATGCACCTATTATTAATATGTATATATTTTAGAAAGCTCACACTGTGAATGAATGGAGTTGCTTTGAAGATCAGAATACAGACAGCTCAATCAATGGGGGAAATTTATTTGCTAGTTTAGTATTAATTTGCAGTTTTCCATTTGGTTTTTTTTTAAATTTATCTTTATTGTTGAGAGTATTACAGATGACTCCCCTTTTTTTCCCATCCCCCTCCATCCAGTCCCCACTTTCCCAAGCCTTCATGATACTATGTCCATGGGCTATGCATATCTATACTAATAAAAGGGTAATATACTAATCAGATTGGGTCAATCGGACATCTTCTGACATCTGATTTCCTTCTGGACAAAGCCACAGCAGCAGGGGCTGAGGCAGAGGTGGTTAGGGGCAATCAGGCTGGTGAGGGGTAGAAAGCATTTAGGGGGCAATCAGGCTGGCAGAGGAGGGCAGTTGGGTGCTATCAGGTAGGCAGGCAGGTTAGCAGTTAGGAGCCAGTTGTCCTGGATTGTGAAAGGGATGTCCGACTGCCAGTTTAGGCCTGATCCCTGCAGTCAGACATCCCCTGAAGGGTCCTGGATTGGAGAGGGTGCAGGCTGGGCTGGTGACCACCCTCCCTCCTGTGCACGAATTTCGTTCACCAGGCCTCTAGTATGCATACAAGTTCTCTGCTTAGGTTAATCAGTCCTCACCGCCCCCAACACCCCACCCCCATCTTTCTTCTGAGATTCCATAGTCTGTTCCATGCTTCTATGTCTCTGGATCTATTTTGTTCATCAGTTTATTTTATTCATTAAATTCCACATATAAGTAAAATCATGTGATATGTGTCTTTCTCTGACTGGCTTATTTCGCTTAGCATAATACTCTCCAGGTCCCTCCATGCTGTCTCAAAAGGTTAGAGATCCTTCTTTTTTACAGCTGCATAGTATAAATGTACCACAGCTCTTTTATCCACTCATCTACTAATGGGCACTTGGGCTATTTCCAGATCTTAGCTATTGTAAAATGTGTTTCTATTAACATAGGGGTGTGTATATTCTTTCTGATTGGTGTTTCAGGTTTCTTAGGATTTACAGTATTCCTAGAAGTGGGTCAAATGGCAGTTTCATTTTTAATTTTTAAAGGAAATTCCATACAGTTTTTCATAGTGGCTGTACCAATCTGCATTCCAACAAGCAGTGTACTAGGGTTCCATTTTCTCCACATCCTTGCCAATACTTGTCATTTGATGATTTGTTAATGTTAGCCATTCTCACAGATGTGAAGGAATACCTTATTGTGGTTTTAATTTGCTTCACTCTGATTAGTGACTTTGAGTATTTTTTCATGACTCTTGGACATCTGTATGTCCACTTTAGAAGAGTGTCTATTTAGGTCCTTTGCCCATTTTTTAATTGGATTGCTTGTCTTCATTTTGTTAAGTTGTATAACTTTCTTATATATTTTGAAAATTAATCCTTTAATCTAGTGTATCATTGGAAGTTTCTCATATTATAATTGTTAACAGTGAAACAATGAGACCTCTATTCTTTTCTTTTTGATGGAAAGGTTTTAATCAAGAGACAAAGTGTAGAAAAGCAAGCAAGAATGTATTGACCACAGCAAAATTATCATGGGATCCCTTAGAGGTTAGGGGACATGTGCCTGTGGGGGAAGGGATGGGGGAAGGGAATGGCTTGGACATGCTCCCTAGAGGGAGATCAGGCTAGGACCTTCCTAGCTTTAAAGGCCGAACATTTAGGGGAGGTGTAAGGAGAGAATCAATAGAATATTCATCAGCTTTATGCTGATGTATCGAAATGGGATTTATTCTCTTAATTAGTCTGTTCTTGGGTGTGGTTGGCAAATGACACTAATTACACTAATGGCACAAATCTGTCTCCCTGAGTAGGGTGATTTTAGCTACTTACTCTCTGTTTGATGAGAGGTATAGCCATTTACTCCTTAGTGTCCTTGGATTAGGGAATATAAGGTTTACTAGGTGGCTGCGAACAGCTGTTTAACTGTGCCTCAACTTCCCCATTCCACTTGTTCTGGAATTTTCCCAGCTTCTTTCTATACTATAACAATATTATTTGAATATTGTACCTGTATTATGACCACATCCCATTCCAATTGTACCACATGTCACTCATTACCATGTTTCCTATGCATTGGTCACACTGAAATTATTTAGTATTCTATAAACACACATTTTCTTCATGTTTCTGTGTCTGGAAAGGGGACCTGGCTTCAAGTGGCTCTTCATAGGACCAGCCAGTAGTGTGTGGGTTCTTGCCAACCTGCAGGAAAACATTTCACACCAGTCCAGGTGATTTTTAGAGGATGTTTATTGAAGCTGGGGACAGTGACACGAGAAAGGGCCTGAAGCAACAGGAGAGGGACTAGGTGGGGAAATGAGCCTAAGATAGGCTGCTTTGATTCACTAAGAAGTTAGAGAAAAGGGGGCCTTGGGGGTAGAGTTTGGGGGTTAGGCCAGAACTAGCTGCCACTGTCCATTGTTCCCTGGTTGCAAGTCTCATGGTGTCCTTTAGAGTTTAGGAGATGCATGCTCATAGGGAAAGAAGTGAGAGAAGGGAAAGGTGCAGGTGTGCTCCTGGGAGGGAGAGTGCAATGCTGGGGCCTTTGTCTTGAAGCTTTTATCTCTCTCTTACAGGGGAAATAGGGGAGGGTTTCAGCAGACTATTCATCAGTTTTTCAGATGTGCCCTATCAGGGTCTTGGTCTCTACTGATTGGTTACTGCCAGGGGTTGGGGTCATTAGTCATTGCAATTGGTCTTAGCAGCATCGCCCACCTGGTTTTGCAGCATTTTGGGCCTGGGGCTGAAATACATCTGAGACCTAGATGTTCTCTCTAGGGAGGTGGCCTTCTGTATCTGGCTGTAAATTGCTCTGCCGGTTTGTTAGGCTATCTGTTTCCATTTCCCTATTCCACTTGCCAAAGAATTTTCCTAGCTTCTTATTGTCTGTCTCAGTACTATGTCTTTGCATAAGGTACTCTTATTGCCAGGAAGAACATTTCTCCCAATACTTGACTATTAAGATCTTATTTATCTTTAAGATACAACTCAAAAATCACCTACATTTTTTGGTACCTCAAAGCAGACAAAGCAATATCATTGCTCTTCCCATTCTGCACCCAAAATATTTTGAACTTGATGCTATAATAACCCTTATTTATGTTATTCTTATTTATATACCTTTGTAGGTATATAAATAAGGCCACATACTCAGTAACATATGCACCTTTGAATATCTATATAATAAAAGGGTAATATGCAAATTGACCCTAACAGCAGAACGACTGGGAATGACTGGTCACTATGACACACACTGACCACCAGGGGGCAGATGCTCAATGCAGGAGCTGCCCCCTGGTGGTCAGTGCGCTCCCACAGGGGGAGATCTGCTCAGCCACAGTCAGGCTGATGGCTTCCAGTACAGCGGTGGTGGTGGGAGCCTCTCCTGCCTCCTCAGCAGCACTAAGGATGTCTGACTGCAGCTTAGGTCTGCTCCCTGCTGACAAGTGGACATCCCCCGAGGGCTGCTGGGCTGCCAGAGGGATGTCTGACTGCCAGCTTGGGCCCGATCCCCCAGGGAGCGGGCCTAAGCCAGCAGGTGGACATCCTCCAAGGGGTCCCAGACTGCAAGAGGGCATAGGCCGGGCTGAAGGCCCCCCACCCTGAGTGCACAAATTTTTGTGCACCAGGCCTCTAGTATATATATACTAGTATATATATATATATATATATATATATATATATATATATATATATTCTCTTAGAGGCCTGGTGCACAAGTGCGGTCCCTAGGCCTGGCCGGCACCTCCGTCCCAGTCACCTCTGCCCCCAGGTGGCTGGCCAGAGATTGCAGCACATTGCCATTGCTCGCCATGTTCCAAGCTGCCCCCTGGTGTTTAGCACACATCATAGTGAGCAGTCAAACTCCCAGTCTCTCAGTTGAACTCCTGGTCGAACAACTGCCAGATAGGACAATTTGCATATTAGGCTTTTATTATATAGGATATTTTTAAAAATATATATATTTTTGATTTCAGAGAGTAAGGGGGATGGAGAGAGAGATAGAAACATCAATGATGAGAGAGAATCATAGATGGATTGCCTCCTGCATGCCCCCAACTAGGGATCGAGCCTGCATGCCGGGCATATGCCCTTGACCAGAATCAAATCCAGAACCCTTCAGTCAGCAGGCTGGCACTCTATTCACTGAGCCAAACTGGCCAGGGCTATCTTTTTCTTTTTAATATGCAGAGTGGAAAAAAAAATTACAGGCCTCAAGTGGCATTATAACCAGGTAGAAACTTCATTTCTTTAATATGACCCTTTTTCCTTTTGAAGCAAACTAGCCTCATTGAGCACCTGGACTCACCTGTCTCTTTCTCCCTTGCAGGACTACTCCCTTAATCTTTAAACCCTCAAGACAATGAGGTTCCGATCAGCATCATATAAGCTTAGGAACAAAGCCTCGAGTCTGTTGATCCCAGTGACAGAGTTTCAGTTAAACTGTGGGAGGCACTTAGAGATAAAAAAAAAAAAGGAAGGATGATGGGCCAGGTACAGGAGGTCACCACGGTGAAAAGCACCAGTGCTTACCAATGTACAATTGTAGGGGAGGACCCCAGGGTGACCTTTTCTCCCATAACCTATTGATGGCCATGCAGTTTGGAACCACTAGAATTTCCTCCCTGCAGATAACGTGTAGGCTTCAGTTGCATTTCAGCTCCAGGCCCCAAAAAGCAGCAAAACCAGACAAAGTGGCACCATGGCTGACATCAGGACCAGATGCACTGATCAACTACCACCTACCCTAGCTCCAACCAATCAGTAGAGATTGCTACCCTGATCAGATGCTAGTTCCCTTAATCACCATGATTAATGATTTTCTCCTTTATATAACCCATCCCCTGGAAGCCATCTGGGAGCCAGGTCTTTGAACACTAGCTTACCTATCTCCTGGTGTGTGTCACTTCTTAAAAATAAACCCTTCCTTTTTTTTCTACAAACTCCTATTTGTGCCTTATTAGGTTTTGATATGCCCAGGCAAACCGACCCCTTTAGTCTGGTAACAGCATCATTTGTGCTAAAGCCCATGATACCTAACCTAGATTTACTACCTAATCTAACTGCTATTTCAACCTTTCCTGGAAATACAATCTTAATCAACCTGTATGGAATTTTCTGGTCGAATACCAGTAGGCAATCTGTCACATAGGCCTTCTCCACGCCCTATAGAAAGAAGAGGCCTTCTGCCTGATAAAAACCCTTGCTATTTGCTTACACCCCTAAAAAGATGTCAGGATCTATAAACAACCCTTTCTTTTCTTTTGTTAATAGTTCCCTTGCCCCACCTTTCTTATGAAAACCTCAGAGCACCCTTCCAGTTGCTAGAAGGGATGTTGCTGCATTCATGAATCACTTACTATACCAAGTAGAACTTCATATTTACCCAGTTAAATTTTTTAAAACACTGTTTTGTACATAATATAAAGTTAATGTTAGTTATATGAAGAAGAGAATCAATATTATATAAGGTAATTTTTGGTTGGAAATTGAGGGATAAAATATCAGATTAGAAAGAGGTATTAAAGATCATCTTTCCTATGATATTTCATTATGAAAAAATGTAAATTCATTGGAAAACTGTCTACATAGGCTAATTTTTTTTATATGTTGTTGTGGCCCTGGCCCAGCAATGAATTGGAAATCCCATTAATACTTGACAAAATATCAATATCGAAGTATATATTTTAGAAGTAATTTCAAAATTAAGCTTGTTTTGAACTCACAAGATAAAACTATGCAAAATTAACATTTATAAAAATGTTAATATAAAAAGTATAGAGATTGATTATAAAATTTATTTACAGAAGGAAATTGTCACTTTTTTATTTTAGTCTTGAACTAATCTTGTAATTTTCTAAGCCCTCAGATATTGGTTAGAAGAAAAAGATTTAAGTTTTGGTTCCATCTGGTTTAAAATGTAGTGAATTGATCCTTTAAAATAATTATCTATGCGAAGAGAATGCAAATTGTCATCTCTCAGATTTCTTAGTCTTTTACTCTTCCTCACTAGTTGCATTCCATTATGGCACCTGCCTATATTGGAGAAGAGATTTGGCCTGTCCTACTTTGTGATAGGCTGATGAAGCAGAGTCCTTGGCAAGCTGGGAGCAGCTGGCCCTCTTGCTTTCTAGGGATATTTGTTGGCCATCTAATTGCTGCTTCATATGTTGGAAATCACAACTGAAAACTTCAGTAACTATAATTTATGAGCTGGTCTTGCCTGGCCTCACTTCAGCTCCTGCTGTCATAAGAGATCCTCTGGCATCTGGCTGAGACTCCTACTCGCTATAGTCCACCTAGTCCCTGACATGGAAATATCTTGGAATTTGCAGAATTTGGGACAGTCCTGACATGAATTCATATTACTCATTCAAAATTACACAGACTGCTTGAAAACCATTTCTTTGCAAGTTCCCTTTAAAAACAACTATATATAGTATAAGTGTATATGTGCTTGAACATGTATAAAAATGTTGTGCCCCATTTAATTATAGAAGTTGGATTAATTAAATATTCCTATTAACAACTGTCATATATAAGATATAATTTATCTACATTAGAGTCAAAGATTTTTTTTGGAAAAATTACTGTCCCAAATTTCAATGGGGTTGTACTTAACCACTACTAAGCAATATTCCTCCTTTATTTTTCTTGGTTAAAATTGTTGTTTAAAAAATAAATTAATTACATCATAATAAAGTGGTCAAGAGCAATGTCTTCATGTTCAAACCACATGGTTTATCTATAAATGGAAATAATAATAGTATCTTCTTCACAGGATTGTTATGAAGACTGAGTGAAATTACAATCTCAAGGATTACCTATTGTCTAATAGCACGCAAAGAAAAACATTAACTACCATATGTTTCTGTGTATGGATGTTATTTTTTCTAAAAATTGTTAGACTGAAAATCAAGGGGCATCTTACACACAGAAGTCAGGCGAGGAGGGAGCTCTATGGGTGGGGGTGCGTGTACATAGCTGCCCATACCTTGTCAAACAGGCTTCCCCCAATCACAATCCTTGTTATTACTGACATAAGCTGATGCCATAATTGGAGGTGGAGGTGGAGAATGCACAGATACAACAGGGACTGGCATTCTGAGCTGATAAAGATGTCAAAAAATCAAAAGATAAATACTGATAAGTGATTGTCGTAATCTGCAAAATTCAAACTGAATGTGATCAGCTATGCAAAAGATCATGGGAACAGAGCTGCAGAGAGACAATTTGGACCTCCTCCCACTGAGTGTATGATCAGACTGCGGAGAAAACAGGAAGAACAACTCCTTAAGATGCCCAAAAAGAAGGCCTTAAGAGGAAAACAAGAAAAAATGTTTAAAATACTGATTTCTTAATTTGGGTTGGAACAGTGGGGGGCGTCTTATACATGGGGGCATCTTATACATGGAAAAATATGGTGATATTTATGGCAGAGAAAACTGGGGCTTCAGTTTAATTTATCCACAAAAGCAGAAGTTGATCCTATTAGGCTACACTTTCTTAGTTCATTTTCCAACAGAGATGCAGTGACATTATATTGTCATCTTCCTGAATAGATCTACAATTTTATATATATACTAGAGGCGTGGTGCACGAAATTCATGCATGGGGGTATGTGTGTCCCTCAGCTCAGTCTGCACCCTTTCCTATCTGGGACCTCTTGAGGGATATCTGACTGCTCGTTTAGGCCTGATCCCGGAGGACAGTTGGACATCCCTCTCACAATCCAGGACTGCTGGCTCCCAACCACTTATCTGCTTCCTGACTGATTGCCCCTAACCACTTCTGCCTGCCAGCATGATTGATGTCTAACTGCTCACCTGCCAGCCTGATGCCTCTAACTGCCCTCCCCTGCTGGTCATCTTGTGTCCACATGGGGCGGCCATCTTTGACCACATGGGAGCAGCCATCTTGTGTGTTGGAGTGATGGTCAATTTGCATATTACCCTTTTATCATATCCTATATGATAAAAGGGTAATATGCAAATTGACTCTAACAGCAGAATGACTGGGAATGACTGGTCACTATGACACACACTGACCACCAGCGGGCAGACGCTCAATGCAGGAGCTGCCCCCTGGTAGTCAGTGTGCTCCCACAGGGGGAGCTCTACTCAGACACAAGCCAGGCTGATGGCTACCAGTACAGTGGTGGTGGTGGGAGCCTCTCCCACCTCCTCAGCAGTGCTAAGGATGTTCAACTGCAGCTTAGACCTGCTTCCCGCTGGCAAGTGGACATTCCCCAAGGGTTTTTGGGCTGCCAGAGGGATGTCTGACTGCCAGCTTAGGCCCAATCCCCCGGGGAGCGGGCCTATGCCAGGAGGTGGTCATCCCCCAAGGGGTCCCAGACTGCAAGAGGGCACAGGCCGGGCTTAGGGACGCCCCCTCCCCCCACTGAGTGCACAAATTTTTGTGCACCAGGCCTCTAAAATATATATATTTCAGAGAGAAAGGGAGAAAGGGAAGAAGGGAGAGAGAGAGATAGAAACATCAATGATGTTTGCCTCCTACATAATCCCCATTGAGCCTGCAACCTGGGCATGTGCCCTGACCAGGAATCAAACCATGACCTCCTGGTTTATAGGTTGACACTCAACCATTGAGCCATACTGACCTGGCTAGATATATAATTTTATAAAAATCTAAACAGTTTTCCTGTTAAAGCATAACAGTATGCACTTGAGCAGTTACAAAGAATACCCTCCCTACAAGGATTTGCCAGGAAAGTAATCTTGAGCCCAATATTGCTAAATACCTTTAAAGTTTCAATTCAAAGGAAAAAAAAATTGATGGGAGCTTGCCTTAAGTTTATGAACATTATACCCAGTCCTGTACATCATTGATTTCTTAAACCTTGTTGCATTATGGTTTCAACAAGAAAAACCCTTCTTCTACCAGGAAATCTTACACAGGAACTGAAGATAGAATAAGAGGTTTAAAGTTTGCTCAGATTGAAGGATGTGAGGACCACCACAACCACACAATTATTTATCCCCCAGTCCTTGATCCCCAAATGCAGAATTCTCTGATATTGAGAATCAAAAATTACTCTTTCAGATCATTTAATTTTTGCTTTTGTACTATCCAGGAATTCAGAGAGTTCTGTGCTCAGCTTTTATTTTATTAGTTCCCCATTCTTTAAATTATTCAAAAATCATAATTAAATTGCTGCTCTGAGCCAGACACTGTTCTTGGTGCTGGGTAATTGTAGTGACACCATAGCCAAGCATTTGCTTCTTGGGCCATAATATATTTTGGTGGAGAGGAGACAAATAACAAATGAGTAAGAAAATGTATACTAGTCATTATCACATACACTTGTAAGTTCTGTAAAGATGATAAAAATGGTATTCTAATAGAGGATCGGTGAAGTTCTCTCAGGGAGGTAATATTTGGGCATGAGCCTTAACAAACTGAATTAGCCATGCATGTGAAAATCTGAAGGAAAGTCTTCCATGAAGGGGGGAAATCAATTACAACACTAACTTAGTACTGAGTTGGGCTTATTTGAAAAATCAGAAAGAAGGGCAGCATGTAAGATGCTTAGTGAGAAAAGCAGAGAAGATATTAGCTTTAAGATGGTATCTAAGACTTAGGCAAGGAATGGTTCATATAGGGCCATGTAGAATCCAGTTATAACTGGAGGTCCAACTTTATTCCAGATGCAGTAAAGTGCCATTGGAGGATTGGGAGAAATAACACCTTGATTTACATCTTATCAAGATCTCTCTGATAATCAGGAAAAGAGAGAATGTTCCAGGAGCAAGAGAGCAAACAAACAGATTCTTTTTAAAGTGTTTTCACTGAATAGCAATTTGACCTCTTTGAGAATCACAAAATTCTTTTTAAACTGTCCTTAGGGAAAAAAAATGTATTTGGTTTGAATCATACGAGAGTCAAACAATTGCCATTAGTTTGCATTTATTTGATTGGATGATAGATCAGTTTATTAGTACTGATAACTCTTTGCCTCCTGGACTGCTAATAAAAGTAGAGGAATTACATGTAGTCCTTATGTGCATTAGCATTATCATGGGCAATTTTTAATTTAGGTTCTGTACTTCCTTTCTCTGTCTTACTTTTCTCACTTACGTGTAAACATATATTACATTGTATAGTGTATAGCTGTATGGTGTACAACTTTGGATTAGCCTTAAATCCTTCGATTGTTGTTGTTTTTAATTTGAATAAGTGATCAAGACTCACTGCAGCATTAAAGAAACATAATTAGTTGGGGGGGGGGTCTATGGGAGGAGCTAGGGCTTATGGAAGTTGTCCCACACTATGCAACTGTGAGAACCCTACAGGAAGAGCTCTACATTTATAATAAAGCTCTATGGTTCCAACTCCCCATTCCCTTAATTTCCTCTCTTTTATATAAACACCCCTCCATCTTGGCACACAGGCGAGAGTGTGCACATGGCTTGCAATGTCCACATGCACTGGGTTGCAACCCTTTCTACTTCCCTAATAAATCCTTTTTGGTGACGAAATACCCAGTCAATATTATTTTTAAGTTGACAGGTGGAAATAAGAAAAAGACATGGCCAAATGATAAGTAAATACATTAGTCATTAAAAATAAGACATACAAATATCCTAGGCATTATATAAAAGCAGGTTTCATGTGTCATTTTAATTTCTACTAACATTAATATATTTTTGTGTTATACAGTAAAATTTATCACCAAAATGAATCAACATTATGGCTCTAAGGAGAAAACAGTGAGATTGAGATATACATTATACAAGACTATTATAAGACCAGATCCTAAATCCTTAATATATTAGTAGAAAGTAATTTAAAACAAGTTTTATAGTTAACTATTCTCTGTCACAATTATGAGAAATATTACATATTATAAATTTTAAATATTACAAAATTATTTATTTCATAAATATTTTCATAATTTATATATATATTTAACGATTCCAAAAAGTTTAGGCTATAGAAAAGAATAAAGAGAATCTGTTTCAGAAATGATTGCAAAGGAGGATGTACAGATTTAGGTAGCAATTCAAATTGTGTTGTAAGAAAGACAAATCCCAAGCTGACTAGTATAAAGGGAAAAGCACAAGTTGTAACAAAAGAAAAGTTTTTTATTTGCTATCTAACATGGTGTGATAATTAGTTCAAAAAGGTCCAGGTGGTGAGATTCTGAGGTAAGCAAGTTCCAAGGTATGCTTCTATGGCAAGCCTGAAAGTCCAAGAGTTCAAAGTCCATGTAGATCCTCTACGCAAATGAATAATACTGGCTGCTCAAACGGGTTGGATCCTTTCACGGTGAAGAGAGCAGATGGTTTGGTTGCTATGGTTAGAAGAAAGTAAAGTTTAGGATGTGCTTTCATGGCTGGTTCAAAAGTTCATGGGTGGGACAAGGATAAGGAAAACTTTTACATGGCCTCCGGGCTCCATTTTAGTTTCTTTGACATAAATGACTCTATAGTTGCAATTTCCATTCACAAGTATTTTCATAATTTACATATGCATGTGACTTATTCCAAAAGATCCTTCTCATGTTTTAACTACATATATTATCATCACTGATTTATGAAGCATTCAATGTAATTTTCTTAATCTGCTGAAATGTTATGACACTTGGAGATTCCATTATATACTCATGTAGATCTATTTATATATAAATGCACTTATCATATTCAATGCTATGACTCAATTTTAATATTTTTATGGTAAATTACCTTTGAAAGTATATGTAGTAACTTATTTTAAATTAAATTTTAGAACTATTTGCATCCCATGGAAGATATTAGAAAACGTTTTTAACCAGAAATGCCAGATCAAGCTTTAAAAGTAAGAAAACAAAGTGTCAAAAATATCTACTGTGGTTGTCCATAAATCAGTGTGTGTAGAATTTTAAATGTGACTTGTTCTAAAGTAGAATTTATGAAAAGACTGTATAATCTTGAGAGCATGTCTTGACATTTAAAGTATATGCAGCAACTCATTGTATAAAAATGGTCTAGCTCCCAAGACAGGGGCTCAAATAAGTTATACACCTGAGAAACATCTGCAAAGCTGCTTACTTTTGCAAAATTCTGTGTTTGCCAATGAAACACACATGGAACTATTCAAAATACAAAATAGTCCTAAAAGGTAGAATAAAAGCTAAGATAAAAATGTCTCAATAATTATATGTTACTGAAATGGAATTTTTGGAGTGGAACCTGGATTCTTTGTCCACTGCAGTTGAAGAATGAATCCACGGACGGAACGTGGTATAGCAAAGGTGATTTATTGAAGAACAAGTACAGACTCCCACGTGGGGAGGGGGAAAGGGTCCCACTGAGTTCCTTTTCCCTACAGCTTATAAAGGCTGCAGATCTTGGTGCCTTGATATCCCCTCTGGTTGGTCACTATTCTCTTGGACTGGTTACTATAGTAATACCTGGGCTCAAAGGTCAAACCTCACATGGGACATGTGAGGTTCTCCCCTCCTCCTCCTTCCTTATTGTTTTCCTACTCCCTTTGGGCTTTCTTCTTCTCCTTCTGGATGAAGGGTTTCCTTCTCTTTATTTTGTAAATGTAGACCTTTTGCTGTTCCCAGCTCCTCATTCTATGGAAATGCACCTGTTGCAGCTTTTCAGTTCCCCTATTCTGTGGAAATATACCTTCTGCTGCTCTGCAGCCCTGTGCTTCCTCCATGGTCCCCTAAATTTCTAAAATTTCCTAAACCAGTCCTATTATACTCCTAAAATTCCTGTTTCATTATGTTCAAAATTCACTCATTATGTCAACAACTTTGAATTAAAATTTGTTTTAACAATTGATGTTTATTTTTTGCAAGTATTTATAGCACATAACATGGAATCTAGTGATATATGCTATCTGTTTGTACCTATTAATATTAAGAGATGGTATAACTTTTTATATAGACACATACTGACTATACTTACAATAGGGTTATATGCAAATTTGTCGGGACGCCTTCAGAGTAATGACCAATCAGCAGGAGGCTGTGTGTGGCAGGCGCTGGTGGGCAGGGCGGTGTGTGCATGAGGCCAGGGACATGAGGCTGCGTCAAATAAAATAAAATGCGTTCACATGCCCTAAAGCCAAATATCCCAGCAGATAACTCAAACAATATTGATTACACAATAAACTTATTTTCACCAAAAAAAATGTAACCTCTGGTATCTTTTCATTTAAAGATGCCCCAGTAAGGCTGCTGAGGCTTTCATCTGTCCCTTTCTACACCAAAGATGACAGGGTTCAAGGAGGAAGGGCTCCAGTTTTGTTTTCTCAGCACCCAGGTAGGAGGCCTCCTTGGGGGCGGCTCTCCCCTCTGAGCCCTGCACAGGACAGGCACTCTGGCCCAGAAGCCCAGAGGGTAGGCAGAGTGAAATGCTTTGCCTCCAGGACCCCGCTTTCCCTGGGAGTCCGGCATGGAGGGCGCTCTCCCTGGGAACCCGGAAATCCACCTCCTGAGCTGACTGCATGGCAGCAGGCCTGGCGAGCCGCAGGAGGGCAACCTACCCATGTGGATGTATATGCAGCTGCCACAGTTGAAGTTGTCCTCGATGAAGGAGTGGGGGTAGTGGGGATCAGAGTTGGCCATGTCGGCAATTGAACCCCAGCTCCCTGCTGAATAACTTAGAGCTCACGGACCTCAAAGGTCCTCAGTCACTTCCTGAGCAGCAGCCAGCCCGGACCGGGGATCAAACCGGAAACCTAAGTAGGTGCTTTGACAGAATGGAACCCAAACCTTTGCTGTGGCAGAGGAGCTCCAGCCCACAGCAGGGGCCAGGGCAGCCACAGGGGTTTTGTTGAGGAGCCCTGACATGCAGTGCCCAGCGCAGTGGGTTAGAACCTCCTCCTGATACAGCAAGGTTGCGGATTGGATCCTGGTCAGGGCACAGACAAGAAGCAACCAAAGAGAACATAATAAGTGGAACAGCCCACTGGTGTTTCTCTCATTCCCTTCCTCTCTCTAAAATAATCAATCAATAAAAATTAAAATAAAAAATAAACCCTCTGGCTTGCAGAGTTGCTAAAACAGTTAGAAAGGGAAGTCCTGTCCCTTCCCGTTCATTCAACAAAAAATTCACATACTCCTGCAATAATCACACTGGGGGTGAGTGTTTGTTTGTTTTGGTTAATCCTCACCTGAGGACATTTTTGCATTGATTTTTTTTTTTTTTTTTTTTTTTTTTTTACAAAGAGTGGAAGGGAGGGAGAAAGACAGAAACTAATGTGAGAGACATCAATTGGTTGCCTCTTGCTGAATCCCTGAACAGGGCCCCGGACTGAGCAACCCAGGTATGTGCCCTTGATCAGAATCCAACCCGGTACTCTGCATTCTGCATGCAGAAGCACTATCCACTCAACAAAACCAGCATTTTTTTTCTCTTTAAGTACTCCTCTAAGGATATATTTTGGTGTTTTGTTTTGTTTCGTTTTGTTTTTCCATTGATTCTAGAGAGAGAGGAAGGGAGAGGGAAAGAGAAAGAAAGATCAATCAGTTGCCCAAGCATTCTGACAGGGATGGAACTCACAACCTGAGTATGTGGCCTCACCTGGAATTGAACCCATGACCCTTTGGTGCATGGGAGGACACTCTAACTACTGATCCACACAAACCAGGGCCTGGAGGTACATTAAATTTTTTTTTTTTTTCAGATCTGCCCTGGCCAGGTGGCTCAATTAGTTGGAGTATCAACCTGTACACCAAAGGATTTCCTGTTGGATTCTAGGTTAGGGCACATACTTAGGTTTAGGTTAGATCCCGGTGGGTCAGCAGGTGCAGAGGCAGCCTACCAGTATTTCTCTGTCACATGGATGTTTCTCTCTCTAAAAATCAATTTTAAAACATCCTCAGGTGAGAATATTACAAATTTAAAAATTTTCAGATCTAAAATTTTATTTGGTTCTTTTTTAAATTTTATTTTTCATTTACAGTTCACATTCAATAGCCTATCCTATATAATAAAATCCTAATATGCAAATTGACCCAAAGGTAGAATGACTGGTCACTATGAACTGACCACCAGGGGGCAGACGCTCAATGTAGGAGCTGCCCCCTGGTGGTCAGTGCACTCCCACAGGGGGAGTGGCACTCAGCCAGAAGCCAGGCTCACGGTGGCGGGAGCCTCAGTGGCAGCACTAATGAGCAGCAAGCTGAGTGGTAGGGAGCAGCAAGCAGGCTGGCGGTAAGGAGCGAGGGGTCTGGACTGCAAGAGGGATGTCCACCTGCCAGCTCAGGCCTGCTCTCCACAGGGAGCAGGCCTAAGCCGGCAGGTGGACATCCCCTGAGTGGTTCCAGACTGTGAGAGGGCACATGCCAGGCTGAGGGACCCCCCACCCACCCCCAGTGCATAAATTTCATGCACCGGGCCTCTAGTATATAATATTTAATTAATTGATTAGTAAATTGTTATATAATTAATGTTTTAAATTTTTCATATGATTAATTTTGAGAATAATTCAGCATATAAAATTTAAGTTATGCATTCTAGTAATAAGTAGCAGATCTAGGACTGAAACTGATCTATCTTGGTCAGTGTTTTTTCAGTGAGACCGACAGTATCACAGAAAATCCTTTATAACTTGAATCTTTAAGGTTCTCTTTACTTTTTGTCCTTTCAGTAGACATTGTTCTGTTAAATAAAACTCATAAGCAAATGTATCTTACTATAAGTATAGTTATTCTCCAGATGGAGAGTTATTTTTTTCTCAGTGTTTTCTCCAAGGCTTGTTTCTCTCCAGTATCCTTCATCTGGATAACAATCTCATCTTTTAAATCCAAGGAATTGTTTTCTCAGTGCTAAGAATTGCAAGTTTCTGCAGTATTATCTTTGATCACCTCTGACACACTCCCTTATTTTCTGTCTCATATTGCTTCTAGATTTGTGTATATGAGATATTTATTTTGATACATTAAATCTGGAGAAAAATTGCAGAAATAGTATAAGAAGTTCCTGATTATCCTTTACACAATTCAGAAATTGTTTTAACTTTTGCTCAATTTCTCTTATTATTCTATGTTTTGTATATGCACAGATATTTTTTCTAGACCATGTAAATAAGTGGGGGATGCTATACCTTTTATCCTAAATATTTTAATGTACATTTCCTCAAAAATTCTCTGACATAATCACAGTTCATTATCAAAATTTGAAAAATTGTTATTATTGCATTAATTAATCCCATACTTGAATTTTATAAATTGCTTCCGTAATGTCTTTAATAGCTATTTTACCCTGCTCCAAAATCTCATGCAAGAGGATGCATTTATTGCCATTAGTTCCCCTGTTTTTTTAGGCTCCTTAAATCTCAAACATATAATCAATCTTTGTTTTTCTTGGTGTTGGCATTTTTTAGAATGTCCAAGATTGATTGTGTAGAAAGTGCCTCAGTTAAAGGTTATCAGATATTGCCTGTTGATTAGATTCAGGATACACATAGAGTATTGTACATTATACCCATATCAAGATATAGAACAATTTACTCACTCTAAAAGTTTCTTTCATGCTTCTCAGTGAATCACTTCTATTCCTCCTCCAAAGGCAACAATTGTTTTTCTCAATATATTTGTTTTCTCTGTTTTTGAACTTATTATATATAATATTCTAACCAACTTTTAAGACTTTTCCGAATTTTTTATTCTTTTCCTCTTTTTATTGAATATATTGGGGTGACACTGGTTAACAAAATTATACAGGTTTGAGGTGAAAAATTCTACAACACATCCTCTAAATACTGTATTGTGTGCTCATCACCCCATCAAGTTTCATGTTTATTAAAAGTACATTGGAATGAATAAAACTATTTAAGTTTAGTAAAATCAAATTGCTCTTTAAAATTATTATTATTTTCCTATGGCTGGATAGTTTGCTTAACATTGTAAAGTTATTAAAATAATGACAGGAATTGGATTTTTCCCCCATATAGATGTTCAGATTTTCTAGCTCCATTTGTTAAAATATATTAATCCTGAAATACCAAATTAGAAAGAATATATGCACCCTATGTTCATAGCATTATTATCTACAATAGCTAAGATATGGAAGCAGCCCAAGTGCTCATCCTATCTAATAAAAGACAAAAAGGGTAATTAACCATACCTCCGCTATGCTTCCCATTGGCTAATCAGGGCGATATGCAAATTAACTGCCAACAAAGGTGGCGGCTGGCAGCCACGCAGCTGAAGAAAACATGAGGCTTGCTTGATCCAGTGATGGAGGAAGCCAAGGTTCCCGGACTGCCGCGGCCCGGCTCTGAGCCCGAAACAAACAATGTTATAATTATAGAAGCTAAACAAACCCCCAGATACCTGCTTTCAGCCAGCCGCGGCCTCAGAGCTGGGAGCACCAGTGATGGCAACAATGTTTCAATTATAGAAGGTAAATAAATCTCAGAATAAAAAAAAAAAAAAAAAGGAGAGGCTGAGGGCTTCAGTTGCTGGCCAGCCTGAAAATGGCCCTCAGCCCCTCACCCAGACTGGCCAGGCACCTAAGTGGGGACCCCCACCCTGAAGGGAGTGTGACCAGCTGCAAACAGCCATCAGCCCCTCACCCAGGCTGGCCAGGCACCCAAGCGGAACCCCCACCCTGATCCAGAACACCCTTCAGGGCAAACCAGCCGGCCCCCACCTGTGCACCAGGCCTCTATCCTATGTAGTAAAAGGGTAATATGCAAACTGACCCTAACATCAGAAAGACTGGGATGACTGCTCACTATGACACACACTGACCACAAGGGGGCAGACGTTCAATGCAAGAGCTGCCCTCTGGTGGTCAGTGAGCTCCCACATGGGGGAGCTCTTCTCAGCCACAAGTCAGGCTGATGGCTGCCAGTACAGCGGTGGTGGTGGGAGCCGCTCCTACCTCCTCAACAGCGCTAAGGATGTCCGACTGCAGCTTAGGCCTGCTCCCTGCTGGCAAGTGGACATCCCCCGAGGGCTGCCGGGCTGCCAGAGGGATGTCTGATTGCCATCTTGGCCCAATCCCCCGGGGAGCAGGCCTAAGCCAGCAGGTGGTCATCCCCCGATGGATCCCAGATTGCGAGAGGGCACAGGCTGGGCTGAGGGACCCTCACCCCCAAGTGCACAAATTTTTGTGCACTGGGCCTCTAGTCAATAGATAAGTGGATAAAAAAGGCATGGTACATTTACATAATGGCATACAATGCAGCTTTAAAAAAAGAAGGACCTTTTACTCTTTGAGACACTATGAATAGACCTGGAGATTTTATGCTAAGCAAAATAAGCTAGCCAGAGAAAGACAAGTATTACATGATCTCACGTATATATTGAATGTAACTAACAAAATAAACTGACAATCAATATAGGTCCAGAGACATAGATACATGGAAAAGACAGACAGAATTCAAAGGGAAAAGGTTGGGAGGGACAGGAAGACAGTAAACAAAGAGCTTGTATGCATATATGCATAGCCCATGGACATAGACAATAGTGTGATGAAGGCCTAGGGCGGGGTAGGGGGTGGGTGACTGGGGATAAAATGGGGGAGGGGAAAGGGGGACATCTGTAATACTGTCAACAATAAAAGAAAATATTGACCCCTATTGATCGAATGGCTTGAGTACCATTGTAGAAAATCAATATCTCAGTCTATTTCTGGGCTTTATGTTCTCTTTGTTATCATTTATTTTTTATTTAGTTGTCCTTATTTAGTTATCCTTTACTTTAGCTTTATATTGAAGTCAAGTCATCCATATTGGTTCTTCTTCAAGATTTATCTGTATATAGTAGGTCCTTAATATTTCCATATAAATTTTAGAATCTACCTGTCATTTGCTATTAAATCAAAGTAAAATAAATCCAAAACTTATTGGTATTAGGATACAGATTGAGGTGAAATATAGATCAATTTAGAGAAAGTGACAATTTGTACATTTTGAGCCTTCCATACATAAATATGATTTATCTCTACATCTCTGGGTCTCTTTACATCCTCTAGCAATATTTTGTAGATTTTAATGAAGAGAACGTGTCCATCTACAGTGAAATTTTTCCTAAGATATATATATTTTTTAACATGATTATACATTTACTTTTAAGCTATATTTTTTATTTCTCTCCAAACTATAGAAATTAAATTGATTCTTACATATTGATTCTGCATTTTTCAAACTTGCAGGATTCACTTAAAATTTTAGGTGTTGTTTTATAAAACCCTTAGGATTTTTTAAAAATAGATATATAGAGAGAAATATAGATTTGTTTTTCCACTTATTCATGCATTCATTGGTTAATTCTTGTATATTCCCTGACTGGAGATCACACCCTCAACCTTGGAGAATCAGGATGATGTTCTAACAAACTGAGCTACCTAGCCAGGTCCTGATCTTAATTTTTTTAAATTTATTTTTCTTGCCATCTAGTGTGATAACTTGGTTTCTAGTAAAATTTTGAATAGAAGTGTTGAGAAAGAATTTGCTTGCCTTGTTTACTACATTTGGGGGAAAAAGTACTAAATACTTCAGAAATAACTGTTAGATAAAAATATTTTTAGATACTTCTATTTATTTCTAATTTGCTGAGTTATCTAAGCACAAATGCTTGCTTGATTTTGTCCGATGATTTTTTCTTTAAATCTACTGAGATGGTCATATAATTGTGCTTATTTTTTAAAATACTTAAATAATGATTGATTTATTTTTATGAGTTAATCATTTCTATATTCCTGGAACAAAGATAACTTGGAAATTTTACATTGTATTTTATCATACATGGATTAAATTTATTTTTTATATTTTCAAGGATTTTCTCATCTATATTTATGATGTAATTTACACTTTTTTGATACTTTTTAAGTCATATTTCAGTATTAAGTTTATGTTGGTATCATTGAATGAGTTGGGACATATTCCCACTTCATCTCTATTCTGAAAAAATTTGGGTAAATTTGATTTTATTTCTTCTTTAATAGATTTTTTCTATAAAGTTATGTATGCCTAAAGTGTGCATTGTGTGAAAATTTGAATTCACTTGAAAATAAATACCAATAAATGCCCCTGACATCAGATTGACATTAGTTGGTTCATTGGCTTATTTATTATATTCTAATCTTGTTAGAACTTTACTTACTTTGAATGTCATGCCAGTTTGAATGCATTTGAAACTGCGAAATACTCCTTTACCTACTTCCAACTGTTCACTAACAATACTTTAATCATTCTTAGCTTTTGTGCACTGGAACTAATTCCCTATAAGGCACAACTGTGCCATATGTAAATAGGGAGAAGAGTTGATGTTCTTTTGCTGTAGTTATAACTTTTTTTTTTCATTTCCCTCATTCATTAAAGTTAGGAATAAATAAATTCACGGGCTACTTTTTTCTAACATCATAGTGTTCTTTGAAAGGAGAAGTTGTAAAACTTCTTTAGTTAGAAGTTCTAACTAAAACTGACTAATGAATAAATTTCAAGGAAGAGCTAATGCTGAAATACTCTTACTCTTCACCTCATCTTACTTATTACCATGTGATAAAGTGAAAATAAGTTGTTTTTTAATCCTCATTGAAAGATATGTTTATTGATTTCAGAGAGAGAAAGAGAGAGAGAGGATGAGAGAAACATTGATATGAGAGAAAAATATCTATTGGTTGCCTCTGATATGTGCCCCAACTGAGGACCCAACTGCCGTACCCATTTGCAGCAAGGGTTCAGGATCTGAAGAAGGGGCCATGCACAAATGAAAACACTAGACAAGAAATATGAATTTAGAAGGTGGAGGGGCAGAGATGGCAGGTGGAAACTTCCTTCTAGTGGAGAAGCTCTCTGAAAACTGGGTCCTGTCTGCTTTTATTCACTTGAATACACATTTGCCCTTTAGGAATGCATACAGGCATATCAAAGGTAAAGTTTGGTAAACAGTAAAAGGATTATCAGGTTAAGGGATTGCCTTGAGTCATTGAGCCCACAGCAGGGCAATATTATGCTGATTTTCAGCCCTGCTGAATATAAAAGTCCATTGGCCTTCCAATGGGTTTTTTTTTTTTTTGCATTTAGCCTCCAGCACCCAACCAGCAACCTAGGTATGTGCCCTGACCAGGAATCTAGCCCATGACCTTTTCAACCAACTGAGCCATACCAGCCAGGGCAAGGTTTATTTTTTAAGAGTGTGGTTTTTATAATTGGCTATAATAATATGGTTTCTATCAAGACAATATAAAAATTCTGAACAAGTGTGAACTACTACTAAGGAATGAAATTAATGCTCCTAATACTTCCTATGTTCACATAGAAATGAAACAATTTGGCTGGGAAGAAATAGATTATTTTGTTGCTTTCTGTAGTAAAATCAAAATGATGCACTTACCTCACTTAGAAATTATTGTTAACATAGAGTCTGGCAGCCCTAGAAGGATCAAAATATATGAAAGTAGACATTAGTTGAAAATGTGACATCTAACAGTCTATATACTGTATAGACTTAGATATTTGAGAATAACATATTCTCTCTTAC
Source organism: Myotis daubentonii (assembly GCF_963259705.1). NCBI lineage: Eukaryota > Metazoa > Chordata > Mammalia > Chiroptera > Vespertilionidae > Myotis > Myotis daubentonii. Next base: position 154,445,224 of record NC_081841.1, read on the forward strand.
TGTGCTGAATCAGAAACTGCTTACCTTTTGTCAATTCACTTTCTATTGAAGCCTAGAATTCAATATAGAGTATGTGTTGTTGTTGTAGTTTTTTTAGGTTGCATATTGTTTAAAGAAAAATGTAGTGTTTATTGCATAACATATAAAAACCTCTCATGGTAATCTTATCTCCACCAACAAACTTTTCACCACTTTAAAAATAATATTGCATAATATTATTTGTTGTATTTTTGGCTCTGTCTTGAATAGTGCTTATTAAATATGATATTTGGAAATATTAAATATTAAATATTAAACAATTAAGACATTCCAGTATTATTACTGGTTGTTCATTCATTAATGGACATGAATTTCTCAAAAATCCTAATGAAACCTATGTTAGAAGTGTTATATTGCTCTCAAATCTGATTAACTTCCAGTTTCTCCATCAAAAGTTCTTACTGCATGAAGAATTAAAGCTATAGAATTTTAACAAAGACTGTTTACTCACTTGTGAGCAGATATAAGTTTACCTCTGTGGTTTGTTTAAAGATAGATGAGAAAAGCAGCCCATTTAAGATGTCTAAAACATGATATTCTGGGCCTTACAATATTTGTGTTCAATTTTATTACTGTACCAATATTTGTAGGAATTGGAATTATTTTTTGATCCTTATGAATTTTTTATTTATCAATCTTTCACTTGAAATGATCTTGATGTTTTTTAAACAACATACCTTCCTCTTTTCTTAGCATTACATTGTGATTGAATCAGATTAAATGACACAAGCAAAATATATCAGATTCGGTTATTTTTTCTTTTCAACATTTAGAGTAGGAAGGTTACTGACTGTTTCTGACAGTGAATTTTTCATTTAAAAGTATGAGCAAGTTAAAATAATCTAGGATCTTGGCATGTAGGTTATTACTGCTGCAATTATATTTTACCATTTGACTTCAGTTAATTTTTTCAGTAAGTTGTCACAGATTGAAGAGGCAGAGATACTACTCTTCATTTAAAAATAATGATATTGTACTTTCTGCATGAGATTTGTTCTCAAAACCTCTTTACATAAATAAATTTCATAGAGTACATTCTTACTAGGTAGTCAAATATGATTAGTAGTTTTTTTAAAAAGGGAAAAGTACTTTATCATTAGGAAATAATGTGAGGCTGAGATATTGGCATAAATGATAATATATCTTTTTAGTGGATAAATTGCACCATATTACCTATAATGCTGCTGACATTTTTGAAAGAAAAAAATAGTATTTAGTTTTAAGGGAAATGTGAAGAAAAATGACAGCAATTTAATGGGTCTTGATGCATAATCATATGAAGGTAACTAATATATTAAACTTATATTTTGTCCCTTCTGGTGAAGTATAACCATGAAACTGTGCCATGATAATTACTTTTAATAAATTACTGACATTATTAACTGGTATTGAATGCACAACTTTGAGCTTGCTCCAGTTTGTTTACCACCATAATTTTCTCTTTTACTTTGGGATGGTGTTCTCCACAGAGGAATGCTAAATCTTTCCCGTCCCATAAATATGTGAGCACAAACCCATGATTTATTGTAATTTAGCTTCTGTTTCTGTGAAGGAGGCTTACTGTGCTGAGAAAACTCATTAATCTAATTCAAAGCTTGTAGTATAAACATAACCTTTACAATATATAACAAAACAAATTATGTATTTGTGTGATTTACCACTTCTGTTTTAGAAAGAGGACAAATTGTCCTGTTTTTTCTACTTTTAGTTTAAATACTCATTGACAAATTTGCACTATTAACACAAACCAGGTATAAAATACATTATTTTTCACTTTGACATTTGTTTTTAAGTTTTTACTCACTATAAAAAGAAATATTGAAATGTGATTTGACATAAAACAAACTACAAAGTAAAACTGTCTGCTGTGGTATTTGCTCCTATAAAATTGGCTTATGATTCTGAATGTAACAGTGAGCACAATTAAACTCCATTTAACTTTCTACAGAATTTCATGAAAAGAAAAGGTCTTAAAACATTATACCAATTTAATTTTTGCAGAATATTTTTTCTGCTCTACACTATTATTGCAATGTCATTATAGATTCTCTGATACCTACCAGCTGAATTTTAAAGGTTTCATTGCACTAATATAAAAAAGTTATGCTATTACCTTATGATATTTGTTCTAAATCATTTTTTCATTTGTTTCATTTGTCTTTGCAATTTTCTGAAAATGTTAGTTTGTATCATTTCTTTCCTTCACAAACATTTGGATTAAAAAAGATAATTCTCAATTTCTTACATCAAATTAGACTTTCTCAATTGTGAAATCATTACAGCATCATTTACTGGTTTGCAAAGTGGTAATTTCAACAATTAGTGGAAGGGAATATTGCTTTTGGGGAATCATAATCTGCAGTATAAAAACTTTATTATTATAGAATTAAGATTTTAAAGCAATTTATATATATATATATATATATATATATATATATATATATATATATATATATATATATATACATATAATTCTCTACAATAGAGATAATATTCTGAGAGGTATTCATGAGGGATCTTCCATTTGGGACTGAAGGAAAAGTACTGCTTACAAGTACTTAGGTTGGCTTTAAAAGAAATCTTCTAGTAATCATAAACATGTAAAAAAAAAAAGAAAGAAAGAAAATCTACTCATTGTTTTTCCTTTTTGCTTTCGGCCTCTCCTACCTGAAAGCACAGCCTGTAGCTGTCAACCAAACTGTTGTCTCCAAGCCTGCTAGGGAAGGCAGCAGAGGGCACTGTGAGAATGTGACAATACGGCAAAGATCTTGGCTACTTCAAGAGTGATGCGATGGCATTCAGCAGACAAGAAGGGGAGTTGTTTTTAATCCTAAATTATGCTTGGTTCACTGATCTTTAAATTGAGAGAGATCTAACAAAATTCTGATATTTACCAAATGAATATTTGGTGTCCACTTAGCTCAAATCTCAAACTCTTGACTGCTGATTGAAGCTCCTTCTCTGAACCAAGCTTGGGCAATAGGTCAATGTACACTATTAGCATATGACTTAATTCCTACAATCTGAGGGCTTTCTTTATCCAGGATGTTCTGATAATCTGTGATTTTCTTCCATTCATCCATTTTCCGTGCCCCTCTGATTCTAATATAGATAGAGCACACGGAGAGTCATAATCTAAGTATTGGCCAAGGATCTTATTCTGTCAACAACAAATTACTTTTGGAAAACAAAAGTGTTAAAATTCAATATACCTCTGTCATGTCTCTGCTACCAAAGTTTCTTGGCCAATTGTTATATGACAATGGCAAGTTAGGAGTAGATGATTGTCTCAAAGAACAGCTCTATGATCAGATGCCTAATTGCTTGCTTGGTTTTCCCTTCCAGCTTCTAAACCATGGACTATAAGAAGGAAAGTGGCAAAATATCCTCTAATCAGTTTACCTTCAGTACATTATTCAATCCATTTCCATAGGCCTTATATCCTTGCCAAAATTTGTCCCAGATTATGATAGCCAATTGACTGTCAGCCCTACTGTTAGGCATTCAAACAATTTCTTATTTTTGGTCTTCAGTGAATATTTAGTAGAATATTGAAAAATGTTGCACCAATGGCTCTATCCAGACTCATTTATTATCAAACTATCTACTCAGAGACACTGCTCCCATTCTTCTCTGTGCATGACTAATATGAACACAAATGTTAGAATTTATACTTTAGTTCCATTATTAATATCTTTGATATCTCCCTAATTTATTGAGACTAGGAAAATAATTGAGACTATATTTACTTTTGAATATTATACAACATATACTTAAATACTCATAATCGATATCAGAATGATAAAAAGTGGAAGAACATTATATACAAATTCACTTGCATCCTACTAGTTTATATGTTTTCCAAATTAGTGCTATTTCATTTAGGGAAGCATATTGAAAATAAACTTTAAGAATTCCATATTGCATTATCCTTAATGTTCTTATATTTGTAAATAAAGCCTAAAAATTAACTGAAGAGTGACATCTACTTGCAAAATCTGTTATCAGGTATTCTAGATAATAAAAGACACCTTGAGAGAGCAGAAATTCAGCTCTTTGGAGCAGAAGCAGCTGAGTCATTCCAAACTAAAGATATGTTGATTCAATGCCCTGGCTGGTTTGGCTCGGTAAATAGTGTCAGCCTGTGGACTGAAGGGCCCCAGTTTCAATTCCAGTCAAGGGCACATGCCCAGGTTGGGGGCTCAATCCACAGTAAGGGCATGCAGAAGGCAGCCGATCAATGATTCTCTCTCATCATTGATGTTTTTATCTCTCTCTCTCCCTTCCTATCTGAAATCAATAAAAATACATTTAAAAAAGGTATGTTGATTCAAGATCATTGAGAATGTTCACATGAATCTTGTACATTTATTTTATATGATTAACATGCAATTTCATCCTATTTAATAAAGAAGTGATATGCAAATTGACCATCACTCCAACACACTAGATGGCCGCCCCCATGTAGTCAAAGATGGCCACCACAAAATGGCTGGCAGGGGAAGGCAGTTGTGGGCAATCAGGCCAGCAGGGGAGGGCAGTTGGGGGGAACCAGGCCTGTAGGGGGGGTGGCAGTTGGGGGGAACCAGGCCTGAAAGGGAGGGCAGTTAGGGGTGCCTGGGCCAGCAGAGGAGGGCAGTTGGGGGCAACCAGGCCTGCAGGTGAGGACAGTTAGGGGTGACCAGATCGGCAGGAGAGGGCAGTTAGGGGCAATCAGGCTGGCAGGACAGCAGTTAGGCATTGGTCTGGCTAGCAGGGAAGTGGTTAGTGGGGGATTAGGCTGGCAGATGGAAGCGGTTATGGGCAATCAGGCAGGCAGGCAGGCAGGCGAGCAGTTGGGAGCCAGCAGTCCTGGATTGTGAGAGGGACATCCCTTTAGGGGTCCTAGATTGGAGAGGGTGCAGGCTGGGCTGAGGGACACAACCCCCCCTCATGCACGAATTTCATGCATCGGGCCTCTAGTAAATATATAAAATTCTCAGATATCTAAAACTAATGAATCAATGTTGAAATATCTACAAAAAAATAAAGATAAAAAGCTCCCTGGCTGGTGTGGCTCAGAAGGTTGAACATCCTCCCATGGATGATTGCCTCCCATGAGAGGTTGCCTGTTTGGTTTCCAGTCAGGGCATATGCCCAGGTTGAGGACTTGATCCCAGTGGGGGATGAGCAGGAGGCAGCCAATTGAGATCTCATCAATGTTTCTCTCTCTCCCTCTCCCTTCCTCTCCTTCCCTCTGAAATAAATAATTTTTTTTAAAAGGCAAAAGATGGGTCTTAAAATATATTCTTTGTTTATAGGTTGAAAGTTTAGTACCTAATTTGACCTGAATTGAAGGGTGAGCTTTATAGTAAAGTGAGTAATGTGTTGCTATTATTCTAATATATAAAAACCCAGGGTCCGTAACAACAGAAGGCTTGACCAACTGGAAGTCATTCCTGAAGTCAGTGCTGGGTTGGCGTGTCACTGACTGCTGAGGGGCCTGCAGATAAGGCCCAGCCAGAAGCCCAAAGAGAGAGGCAGGGTCTGATCTGCAGCCTCCCTGGCAGCTGTTGATCAGCCATTGCCTCTCTCTCTCTGGGCTTCACCAGCAGCCATGCCTCTGTTTCTCTCTAGTCCTCTGCAGGGGCTGCTGATCAGCCCTGCCTCTCTGATCAGGTCCGGAGATAGGCCCGGAGATGTTGACTGGCATAGAAACCAACCAATCAGAACCAAATCTGGGTAAAGTGTGAGGAGCCAATGGCTGCCTAGGAGGAGGAGCTTTTGATACTGACTGGCATAGAAACTGACCAATCAGAGCCTAATCTGGGTGAACTGCAAAGGCAGAACCTTAGGTGGGGACTGAGGAGGGGTTTTAAGGGAAACAGCTGTTTGGTGTAAGATGTCAGAAAGTGGTTCAATTTTTTAATGACCGGTTTGGCAGTATAGTGCATATGGCTGGCTATCAGTCCAGATTATGTATTTTTGTCTGCCAAGAGTATCACCTTCTGATGAAAAAGGCCTTCCCCTCTCCCATTTAAGCAATCCTATCCTATATAATCTATCTATACTACTAAAAGGGTGATATGCTAATTAGACTGTGTAGACTGGCCATCTTCCAGATATTCAACTTCCTTCAGGACAAAGCCATAGTGGTGGGGGCTGAGGCAGAGAGGGCAGTTGTGGGTGAGATCAGGCCTTCAGGGGAGGGCCATGGGGGCAAGATCAGTCCAGCAGGGGAGGGCAGTTAGGAGTGATCAGGCAGGCAGGGGGAGGCAGTTAGAGGCTATCAGTCAGGTGAGAGCGGTTAGGAGACAGTGGTCCCAGATTGTAAGAGGGAAGTCTGACTGCCAATTTAGGCCCAGTCCACAGGGATCAGGCCTGAACCAGCAGTCATACGTCCCCTAGGAGGTCCCAGATTGGAGAGGGTGCATGCTGGGCTTATGGGACTCCCCCCCCCCCCATGGTGCACAAATTTCATGCACCGGCCTCTAGTCCTATCTACTAAAAAAGAAACATGGTAATTAGCCATACCTCTGCTACCCTTCCCATGGGCTAATCAGGGCGATATGCAAATTAACTGCCAGCCAAGATGGCGGCCGGCAGCCAGGCAGCTTGTAGCGAACATGAGGCTTGTTTGCTTCAGTGACGGAGGAAGCCAACGTTCCCACCTGCCGCTGCCGGCCTCTGAGCTTGCAGTTTGAAACATTGTTACAAATATAGAAGCTAAACAAAACCCCAGAAACCTGATTTCAGCCAGCCGGGATCTCAGAGCTGGAGTTGAAACAGTGTTTTGATTATAGAACCCAAACAAACCAGATACCTGCTTTCAGCAGCCGAGGCCTCAGAGCTGGAGACAAGCCTCAGAGCTAAAGCTGGCCCAGCATAAAACAAAAAAGAAAAAAAGGAGTGGTTGGGAGCTTCAGTCACCTGCCAGCCTGAAACCAGCCCTCAGCCCCTCACCCAGACTGGCCAGGCACCCCAGTGGGGAGGCCCACCCTGAAGTGTGTGTGACCAGCTGCAAACAGCCATCATCCCCTCATCCAGGCTGGCCAGGCACCCCAGTGGGGACCCCCACCCTGATCCAGGACACCCTTCAGGGCAAACCAGCCGGCCCCCACCCATGCACCAGGCCTCTATCCTATATAGTAAAAGGGTAATATGCCTCCCAGCACCGGGATCAGTGTGACAGGGGGCAGCGCCCAAACTCCCTGATCGCCCTGCGGCTGTGTGTGTGACAGGGGGCAGAGCCACAACCTCCCTATCCGCCCTGTTCTGTGTGTGACAGGGTGCAGTGCCCCAACCCCCTGATCAGCCCTGCTCTGTGCCTGATAGGGGAGAGCTCCCCAACCCCCTGATTGGCCCTGCTCTGTGTGTGACAGGCTGCGGCGCCCCAACCCCCCCACCCCACGGGCCCTGCTCTGTGTGTGACAGGGTAGAACCATAACCTCCCCATTGGCCCTGCCCTGAATATGACAGGGTGTGGAGCCCCAACCCCCTGATCCGCCCTGCTCTGTGTGTGACAGGGGGAGGTGCCCCAACTCCCCTATCGGCCCTACTCTGTGTGTGACAGGGGGGAGCTCCCCAAACCCCTGATGGGCCCTGCTCTGTGCGTGACAGGTGGTGACGCCGCAACCTCCCCATCGACCCTGCCTTGAGTGTGACAGGGGGCGGCGCCCCACCTTCCCAATCGGCCCTACCCTGAGCGTGCCTGAAGGTGGCATCGCAACCTCCCAATCTGCCCTGCTCTGTGCATGACAGGGGGCGGTGCCCCAACTCCCCAATCAGCCCTGCTCTGAGCCTGACCAGGGGCTGCACCTAGGGATCGGGCCTGCCCTCTGCCACCCGGGAGCAGGCCTAAGCCAGCAGGTCTTTATCTCCCGAGGGGTCCCAGACTGCGAGAGGGCACAGGCCGGGCTGAGGGGGCCCTCCCTCCCCGCTGAGTGCACAAATTTTTGTGCACTGGGCCTCTATTCTATATATAAAAGCCTAAGCAACTGTCTGACCATCTGGCCATCCCACCGTCTGACTAGTAGCTATGATGTGCAGTGACCACCTGGGGGCAGGCGCTCAACACAGGAGCATAAATCATAAGCATGGAAACATGGAACAGAGTGAAGGGGTAAAGGGGAAGGCAGGAAGAAATTAACCATAGACCTTATATGCTTACTAGAGGTCTAGTACATGGATTCGTGCACTGGTGGGGTTCCTCAGCCTGGCCTGTACCCTCTTGCAATCCAGGACCCCTCAGAGGATGTTGGAGAGCTGGCTTCAGCCAAATCCCTGCAGGCCAGGCCGAGGAACCCCACTGGTACACGGATCGATGCACTGAGTCTCTAGGACCTTTATATGTGGATTCCCTCTTTAGCACATCTCTGCTGCTTCAGTTCTCCATTCCTCCCAAGTCCCCAATTTCTTGCAGGTTTCCCCTGTGGTAGGAACAGGGGTGATTGTTTTTGTACTGAGCAGCTTTTCAGAAATTGGTGGAATGATCAATGTGTACTTTTATACTATGATAAGTAACCATATAAAATACCTTCCTAGTCCCTGGCATTTTATAGTAAAACAAAATGTCCTGCTACTTGCTAATTTCATTAGGTCAGCAACTTTACTGATATTATTTTTGCAAGCATTAAGCTTTTGGATGCCACAGTAAATAAGCTTTATTTTCTGTTTAAAACAAGTACAGAAAAATAGTCGTTATGTGTTAAGTGCTTATCATGCATGAGACACTAATGATGCTTTGCATGCGTCATCTCTAAATCTTAGGAGGGCTATGTTCAGCATTTTATAACCAGGTAAGTGAGGCTCAGAGTGCTTAAAACATTGCTGAGTATAAAGCAAGCTTGCAAAGCCAGGTCTGTGAGAACACAATCCCTTCTCTCTCCAACATGTACAGCTGCCATTCACCACTACAGTCTTCCTTCCTCATGTTCAGGCCATCCTTGTTTTTATCAAGAGCTAGGTTTGAACACAGTTATTCTGTTAGTGAGTACAAGTTTCATGCTTCAGCATAATGTATTGTAGAGAAACTTGTGGATAAGGGTTTGTTTTGTTTGTTTGTTTGATTGATTGATTTTTCCAGAACTTTTCTCAATATGGAGCCATTTGCTTGAATTTCTGATTTGGTTTTTAGTTGGTCTCAGCAGAGTCTGAACTGAGATTTAGGGACCATTTGAAATAGCAACTGGACAAGTTCTTAGAAGGAATAGTAACTCAGTAGTAAACATTTGTGGTGTTCATTTATTCCCTAGACAGAGGATTTTCTTTTGAGGATTTCATATGAAGAGATTTCACATTGATAATCAGTATCAGGAATTCTTTTAATTCATAAAGTTTTAATTTTTTAGAATTTTCAAAATATTTATATTTTGTAAACAGAAATCACATTGCTTTTCTTTTATTAGTTTCTAGAAATTTCATGAGCAAATTGTGTCCCACTCTTTATATACAAGATATTATGGCTTATAGCTTAATTCATTTACCTTACATATATATATATATATACTTTTTGATCAGTGTTCACTTTGCCAAGATTTACCACACATTTATTTTTAATTAATAGTATAATTAATAAAATTATACTTTAGAACAGGGTTCCTCAAACTACGGCCCGTAGGCCACATGCAAATACAGATACTGTATTTGTTCCCATTTTGTTTTTTTACTTCAAAATAAGATATGTGCAGTGTGCATAGGAATTTGTTCATAGTTTTTTCATAGTCCGGCCCTCCAATGGTCTGAGGGACAGTGAACTGGCCCCCTGTTTAAAGAGTTTGAGGACCCCTGCTTTAGAACTTTATGCAAAGGTAAGACATATAAAAATTCATAAAGACAAACATAAATATCATTTTGTGCTGCTAACAGAATGATTTTCCTGTGTCTTGTAAAACTTTGAAGACTCAATGCACAGTTACAATTCCCAAAGACCTTATCTCTTTTTAAAAAATGTTTTTATTGATTTTAGAGAGAGGAAGGGAGAGGGGAAGAGAGAAATATCAATGATGATAGAGAATCATTCATCAGCTGCCTCCTGCATGCCCCCTACAGGGGATCGAGTCCAAAACCCAGGAATGTGCCCTTACCAGGAATCAAACTGTGTTCTCCTGGTTTATGGGTCTTCACTTAACCACTAAGCAACACCAGCTGGGCCCAAAGACCTATTTCCAGTGCTTAATCTAAGTCATCATCACTCACCTAGTTTATTGCAGTAGCCTCCAAATTGACCTCCGGTACTACAACTCATGTCTCCTGTTCATAGTACCCATTTTGAAAAATTAAGATTAATTTGTTAGCACCGTCTATATACATAAAATACTTTAATAAGTTTGCAATATAGTTAAAATAAAATCCTTAAATCCTTAACCTGCCCCATGGGGTTCCTCATTAACTACACTCACCTTATATCTCCAACTTTACCCTGGACCATTCATAACCTGCAAGGACTACACTGATCTACATCTCAGAGCTCTTAGGTACATATTTTCAGTCTGGAACTAACTCCATCAACCACATCACCCCAAATTATCCTCTAAACACCCTGGCCTCAGCCAAATGGTTCCTTAGGTGAAGTGTCATTCCAGAATATCCACTGTGGATCTCCTGAGCCATTCTCTTACACAAGCCTACTTTTATTTTAATCACAGCAATTATCGCAATATATCATTACACATTTTCCTATTGTATGCCTTTTTATTGATTGTAACTTCCCCCAAAGGATGGAAGAATGTTTCATTGTTTACCACTCTATATCTAATACCTAATAGAGTATTCACTTAGCATACTCTAAATGTATGTATAACTGAAACATAATCGTAGGTACTTACAGATACATTTCCCTAAAACACACACCATAAAATATTTTCATTGCTAATCACTGTTGTACCATTAATTAAAAATTCAGTCATATTTACTCAATTATTTACCTAAAGTCAAAGTTAAGCATGTGAAAGTCATAGCATCATTTAGTAAACTCCATTTACAACTATATGTGCTTCACTGTAAGATCAAAACCTTTGCATTATTGAGACTGTTTGAGTTAATAAGATATGAAATATGTATTTTGTATTTGGAGAAAAATGTGATTATTTGTTACCCAGTGTCTCATTGTTGTATTTGGTGCATGATTTTTACACTGCAGTTATATTTGTGATAGGATATCAATGTTGTAACAGAAGTAAATATCGTATGATGGAAAAGCATTAATTTAATCACTAGCATGTATATTTGGAGTACCTGCTATCACTAATTTTTAAGAACAAAGTTTGATGGCATGAGTTGTTTATGAATAGCTTGCTTATACTTGACATATAATCAATTAATTTAATGGCAACAAGCTGTGCTAATCACATCAAGACAGTTTTTGCTTCTTACTTCAATGTATTTATGTACTGTTATCAAATAAGCCTTGTGATTTTTTTATTTGGCAACCTTACTTTCTCTTTAAATACAGCAAGATCCCCATTTCTACATTTCAGTTGCACACTTGTTGCTTATGCCACAACCACTTCTAATTTCTCACTTAATTATGTGGCTCTTAAGACAGAACACCTGCTGAGGGGTGTTCTTTTGAAAAGATCCAATTGTCTTTTAGAGCAAAATGAAATACAGGCACAGAGGCCCAATTATTATTGTGTTAGCGTAATTGCAATTATAAGTAGAATGTTTCATTATATTACATCTGTTCAAGTTTTAAATGAATCTCAGTAATGTACTATATTAATAAGCAGTGAGGAGTAGCTGACTTGGCACACTTTTTGATCACATTTGTGACAACAAGTTATGAAAATGAATTCACCATAGACACCCTACTGAGTTAGTTACTATGATTTGTAAGTTTGTTATAGCCATAAAGCAACACCAGACAACAATGCTCAGGACTCAGATATACAAGGGATGTTTAGTATTTCTTTAAAAACGTTATGAAGGACTAGGAGGTGCTGGGAACTGTACAGAGGCTAGTGCAGCAGCTGTCACACTGCTGAAGGAAATCAAAAGGTCCTCTCCACCCTGCCCCTTCTTGCTTGATTCACATGCTGTTTTCCTGACTGAGAATATATGGATTGATTCAGCACCTGGGAAATTATTCTCCTAGTGATCTGGAGGCACAGATTCACTTTTTTATTTTTTTAATAGGAAGACACAGAGAAATAGCACAGATCTTATCTTTAAACACAATGGGGGTAGCAATTGTTCTCTCCCCTTTGTAATTTCCACATGAAGTGTCAGCGTTCAAACAAGCCCAGGAAACAGAAGTGATGAAGGTCAATAGATATAGAAGGAAAGAAACTCTTGAGATCTATAAATCTGGATCACTTATCTGGCATATACAAACAAGTCAGCATGTGTTTTGCACTGAAGTACAAATAGAAAAATCCCTGCCAAATAAAAAGTTCATTTTTAAAATATTATTTAAAAACTTTCTTCATTTCCAGTATCATTCTTATTCACTTAAGCTGATTTATAGGTTGCTCATATTAAGTTAATTTAATAAATTCCTTTAGTTTCTCTTGTTTTGATACTCAATTTTTAATAATAAAATAATACTCAATATAATTAATTAATTTTATTATTAAACAGTTACAAGCCTTAAAAAGCTATGGTCAGACAAATTTAATTCATCTGAGCCCTGTACAACTTTTCTTTGCACTTGGAAACCAAATCTACTTATTTCTATGCAGAGGTGTATTTCTTTTCTACTGCTGCATAATAAATTGCTATAACCTTAGTAGCTTAAAACAACATTTACTTATTATTTCACAAGTTTATAGGTCAAAAATCAGGGTACATTGTAGTTGGATTCTCATCTTAGTGTCTCAGTGCCTGAGATTCAAGATGTTAGCCATGCTGTGTTCTTGTCTTGAGGATCTGTGAAGAATCTTTTTCTAAACTGAGATTATGGGAAAAATTCAATTCTTTGCCTCTGAAAGACTGAGACCCCTTGCCAGCTGTCAGTTGAGGGTCACTCTCAGCTCCTAGAAGTTGCCTGCATTTCTTTCCTTTTCGTCTCCTCCATCTCCAACTGATCTTACTTATATCTTAATAGCAGCACTTAGATTAGTGTTTATTGTATAACTGAAACAACATATATATGCACCAGAAGCCATACTATTGGGGACCATCATAAAATTTTGCTCCCACATAGTCCTTCTAACAAACACTTGCTCAAAGCATCTCCATCAATGCCAGAGAACTTGACTAGAGTTACATTGCTGGACAGTGATTTGGAGAGTGTTTTCAAGGTGCAGCACAAAATAATAATCATTTTCATTGTATGTTAAATCCTTAATTCATGCAACAAATCTTTATTGCAAACCCTCATATGCTTAACAGCTAGGGAAGAAAATAAGAGTAAAGCTAGATCCTTCTCTCAGGGAACTTAACAGGTGTCATTCACTCTTTGGAAACAGAAAATTTAATTATAAACAAGAAAGACTCTCATATTTGAGCAGCTTAAAGATTTGTTGTAAAAAAGGTATAAAAGAAGTAATTATAAGAATAATTATTTACCACTGTGATGCGTACTATTAAGGTAAGAATGTAAAATACATGAAAATGTGTATCAGGGATGTAACCTAGAATGAGAGATCAGAGAGATCCCTGAGAAAGTCACATTTAAGTGGCCATTGAATACCAGAAAATTGTAATGTAATGAATAGTCAGAGAAAGAAAGAATATAGACTGTGGGTAGAGAATCTGAGCTCTTTGATAACTCATGAAAAACATTAGCATTTTTTCTTTTATGATAATACCTTATAAAATGGGATAAGAAATCATTCTGTAAAATCTGTAATCTTTTTATAATTAAACTAGAGGCCCGGTACACAAATTTGTGCACAGGTGGGGTCTGGCTGACCCAGCAGGGGTGAGGGGCCTTAGGAGGTTGACCAGCTGGCCCTGCCCCCCATTGGGTGGTTGGCTGGCTACAGTGCACATCATAGCAACCGGATCATTCTGGTTGTTCTGGTCCCGTGGCTTTTACATATATAGACTAGAGGCCCAGTGCACAAAAATTTGTGCACTGGCGGGTGTGGTATCCCTCAGCCCCACTTGTGCCCTCTCACAGTCTGGGACCCCTCGGGAGATAACAACCTGCTGGCTTAGGCCCGCTCCCGGGTGGCAGAGGGCAGGCCCAATCCCTAGGTGCCTGCCCCGCAGCCCCTGGTCGGGCTCAGAGCAGGGCCAATTGGGGAGTTCGGGCGCCACCCCCTGTCATGCACAGAATAGGGCAGATCAGGAGGTTGAGATGCTACCCTCAGTCACGCTCAGGGTAGGGCCAATTGGGGGGTTGGGGTGCCGCCCCCTGTCACACTCAAGGCAGGGTCGATGGGGAAGTTGCGGCGCCAGCCCCTGTCATACACAGAGCAGGGCCCATCAGGGGGGTTGGGGCTCCGTACACTGTCACACAAAGAGCAGGGTAGATCAAGGGGTTGGGGAGCTCCCCCCTGTCACCCACAGAGCAGGGCTGATCAGGGGGTTGGGGAGATCCCCCTGCCATGCACAGAGCAGGGTGGATCAGGAAGTTATGATGCCACCCTCAGTCATGCTCAGGGTAGGGTCGATTGGGGGTTGGGGCGCCACCCCCTGTCACACTCAAGGCAGGGCCTATGGGGAGGTTGCGGCTCCACCCTGTAACACACAGAGCAGGGCCGATCAGGGGGTTTGGGAGCTCCCCCTATCAGGCACAGAGCAGGGCCGATCAGGGGGTTTGGGAGCTCCCCCCTATCAGGCACAGAGCAGGGCCGATCAGGGGGTTGGGGCACCTTTCCCTGTCAGGAACAGAGCAAGGCGAATAGGGAGGTTGTGACCCCACCCTCTGTCACACACAGAGCCGCAGGACGATCAGGGGTTTGGGCGCTGCCCCCTGTCACGCTGCTCCAGGGGTCAGGAGGCCTCGCGGCTCTGCTGATCCCAGTGCTGGGAGGCATATTACCATTTTACTATATAGGTTAGAGGCCTGGTGCACGGGTGGGCACCGGCTGGTTTGCCCTGAGGGGTGTCCTGGATCAGGGTGGGGGTCCCGCTTGGGTGCCTGGCCAGCCTGGATGAGGGGATGATGGCTGTTTGCAGCTAGTCACACCCCCTTCATGGTGGGGGTCCCCACTGGGGTGCCTGGCCAGTCTGGGTGAGGGGCTGAGGGCCATTTTCAGGCTGGCGGGTGACTGAAGCTCCCTACCTCTCTTTTATTTCTTTTTTATTTTTTATTCTGGGATTTATTTACCTTCTATGGCTGTCACTGGAGCTAAGAGCCGGCTTTAGCTCTGAGGCTCGGCTCCAGCTCTGAGACCTCGGCTGCTGAAAGCAGGTTTCAGGACTTTGTTTACCTTCTGTATTTGAAACTTTGTTGCGACTCCAGCTCTGAGATCCTGGCTGACTGAAAGCAGGTTTCTAGGATTTTGTTTAGCTTCTATATTTGTAACAATGTTTCTTAGAGAGCAGCACAGAGCCCAGCAGGCAGGCGGGGAACATGGCTTCCTCCGTCACTGGAGCAAGCAAGCTTCCATGTTCGAGTCAGCTGCCTGGCTGCCGGCCGCCATCTTGGTTGGCAGTTAAATTGCATATCTCGCTGATTAGCCAATGGGAAGGGTAGCGAAGTTTCGGCTAATTACCATGTTTCTTTTGTATTAGATAAGACTAGAGGCCAAGTGCACAAAAATTGGTGCACTCGGGAGGGGGTCTCTCTGCCCGGCCTATGCCCTCTCGCAGTCTGGGACCTCTCGGGAAATAAAGACCTGCTGGCTTAGGCCTGCTCCCGGATGGCAGAAGGCAGGCCCAATCCCTAGGTGCAGCCCCTGGTCGGGCTCAGAGCAGGGCCGATTGGGGAGTTGGGGTGCCGCCCCCTGTCATGCACAAAGCAGGGCAGATCAGGAGGTTGTGATGCCACCCTCGGTCATGCTCTGGGTAGGGCTGATTGGGGGGTTGGGGCACCATCCCCTGTCACACTCAAGGCAGGGTCAATGGGGAGGTTGCGGCAGCACACCCTGTCAAGCACAGAGAAGGGCCAATCAGGGGGTTGGGGTGCTGCCCCCTGTCATGCACAGAACAGGGCCCATCAGGGGGGTTGGGGCTCTGCACCCTGTCACACACAGAGCAGGGCCAATCAGGGGGTTGGGGAGCCGCACCCTGTCACACAGAGAGCTGTAGGGTGATCAGGGTGTTGGGGAGCCCCCCCCCCCATCAGGCACAGAGCAGGGCTGATCAGGGGGTTGGGGTGCCTTCCCCTGTCACGAACAGAGCAGGGCAGATAGGGATGTGTGGCCCCGTCCCCTGTCACACACAGAGCCGCAGGGCGATCAGGGGGTTTGGGCACTGCCCCCTGTCATGCTGATCCCGGTGCTGGGAGGCATATTACCATTTTACTATATAGGATAGAGGCCTGGTGCACCGGTGGGGGCTGGCTGGTTTGCCCTGAAGGGTGTCCTGGATCAGGGTGGGGGTCCCCACTGGGTGCCTGGCCAGTCTGGGTTAGGGGAGGATGGCTGTTTGCAGCTGGTCACACCCCTTCAGGGTGGGGGTCCCCACTGGGGTGCCTGGCCAGTCTGGGTGAGGGGCTGAGGGCTGTTTTCAGGCTGGTGGGTGACTGAAGCTCCGAACCGCTCCTTTTTTTCTTTTTTGTTTTATTCTGGGCCACCTTTAGCTCTGATGCTTGGCTCCAGCTCTTAGGCCTCCGCTGCTGAAATCAGGTATCTGGTTTGTTTGGGTTCTATAATCAAAACACTGTTTCAACTCCAGCTCTGATATCCCGGCTGGCTGAAATCAGGTTTCTGTTTAGCTTCTATATTCGTAATAATGTTTCAAACTGCAAGCTCAGAGGCCAGCAGCAGCAGGCGGGGAATGTTGGAGTCCTCCATCACTGAAGCAAGCAAGCCTCATGTTTGCTTCAAGCTGCCTGGCTGCTGGCCGCCATCTAGGCTGGCAGTTAATTTGCATATTGCCCTGATTAGCCAATTGGAAGGGTAGCAGAGGTACAGCTAATTACCAGGTTTCTCTTTTATTAGATAGGATATGCAACTTTTTAAACTAATTATGAAAGTATTTTTTTTTGCAGTGACTATTATACTTTTGCCTTTAGGTATAAGAATAAATATAATTTTAAATGCATTTCTGAAAGTGAAATGCATTTAAAATTGTATTTAACATACACACACATATATACACCCATGTGCGCATGTGCTTCCACACACAGCTCATCCTAAGTTATCTAGGAATAATAACTCATTTATTTTTTTATTTTTTTTTAACTCATTTAATCCTTATATCTCTATTAGGTTGCTACAAAAATTATCTGCATTTACATATGAAAAACCTGAAACACAGAGTGATCCTAGAGAGAGAGAGACAGAAAGTGAACCCAGGTTATTTGGCTTCAGGGATCTTGATATTAACCCTTATGCTGTACTGCCCAATGCCAGGACACTTACAACACCCAGACCCAATGAGCATAGACTATGCAGTACAAGTAGACATGATTTTCTTCTTTTGTTTATCTTGGCCCCTTTTTGTCACTGTATTCTGACTTTTTCCATACATGATAATTACTGATCATGTTTCAAAATAAATCACACTTTCTGAAAAGATTCTCCTTTCTTTTTAACTGTCTTTTATCAAATTAATATATTATTCTTAAAAGTTCTCAGAAGTTTAAAGATCATATCTTTTTTGAATACTTGCCTGTGTTTGATAAGTATTTTATTTCAAATGGATAAAATACATTTCTGAAAGATGTGTAAAATATAATCAATGTGCTTGAAATTATTGCAAAAGTATTTATTGAATGTATCTGTTTATTTTAATTTTGGAATGCAAAAATATAAGAAAAGGCTTGAGTAGGTTATAAACAAATATGGTCACAAGTTGTTTCTTTTTTTTTTAATACTGTTCTCTCCCCTCTCAGTATCCAACCTGCTTTTATTTGTATAAGTCATTTCTCACAGCACAATATGGAATTTGTAATTTCTTCTGAGGTTTTGCTTTCTTTTCTGAATTAGACCAAAAAAATAAAAATAAAAAAAAGATGTACAGATTGGGAATAAAGAAATGTGTCTGTCTTCTTTTGCAGAAAAAAAATATTCACATATATAAGTAATGCTAGAGAATCTACTACAGTGGACTAGACAATTAAGTGAATTTAGAAAAGTTAAATAATTCAGTTTAAAATAACATAAATGAGTTGAATCTTTTTTTTATAACAACAAACAAATGAAGAATTTAAAAAAAACCTGCATGCATGCCCTGGCCTGCTTGGCTCAGTGGCTAGAGCATTGGCCTGTGGACTGAAGAGTCCCAGGTTCGATTCCTGCCAAGGGCACATGCCTGGGTTGCGGGCTCGATCCTCAGTAGGGGATGTGCAGAAGGCAGCCTATCAATGATTCTCTCTCATCATTGATGTTTCTATCTCTCTCTCTTTCTCTCTTCCTCTCTGAAATCAATAAAGAAATATATTTTTTAAAAAATTAAAAAAACCTTCACATTGCAAGAGCATCGAAAACATATAATACTTTGGGATAAATTTTAAATATTATGTGCAATATATTTACAGTGAAAACTTATTTTAAAATATTTCTGAAAAAATTAAAGAAGGTTAAAAAAAAGAGAGAGATAGTACTTAGTAGAGTATCCCTGAGGGACAGAATCCATAAGTTGCATATAAATAAAGAGAGGTTTATTTGAAGGAATGGGCTCATGCAATTGTGGGGCTGACAAATCTGAAATCTGCAGGGCAGCCAGTGTGCTGGACATTCTGACAGGAGTTGATGTTGCAGTCTTGAGTCTGAAGGCAGACTTGAATCCTTTCTATTCAGGGGATCTTAGTCTTTTGTTTTAGATCTTTCATTGATTGGATGAGGGTAATCTGATTATGACAGATAATCTGCTTTACTCAAAAGTCTACTGATTTAAATGTTAATCATATTTTCTAAATACCTTCACAACATCTAGACTAAACTGGGTATTGTTGTCTAGCCAAGTTGATACATAAATGTAATGATCACAGTGGAACATATACCATGATCATAAATTGGGAGACACAACACTAAAAATGGCAACAATTCCGAATTTAACTATAGATTGGATGTAACCCCAATTAAAATATTTGTGAGCTTTTATTGGTAGACATTTACAAGCTGCTTCTAAAATCTTTAAGCACTTTAAATAAAAAACTATAGCAAGCGAAATTTTGAAGATAGAGGACAGAGTTAGATAATTTAAACATCTGATTTTAAGATTTACTATAAAGTCAAAAGAAACAAGAATTTATTATAGTGACAATATGATGAACCAAAATATAGAGATTAGAAAAATACACCTACACATATATGGTGAACTTATTTGCATAAAATAACATCAAAATTCCTTCTCCTTCTCTCTCTCTCTCTCTCTCTCTCTCTCTCTCTCTTTCTCGCTCTTTTTCTCACTCTCTCCCCCCTCTCTCTCCATACAATGACAAGGTGGCTGTCTGCCAGCCAGGAAGAGTAGTGTTACCAGGACCTGAATCCACCAGTAGCTTGATCCTGGACCTTGCAGGCTACATAACTATAAAAAAATAAATGTCTGTGGTTTAAGCTGCCCAATCTATGGTATGTTGTTATAGCAAAGTAAACTTACTAAGACAATCAGTTTCTAAAGACTTATTTCCTTTTCCCCTCACAGCTAGTTACTATAGAAGAGGATTTTAGATGGTGTGTCAACCTACTTTATAAATTTCATAGTTATATAACACTTCAATGCATATTAGAAAAGTATAAAAGTATATCAAAACCATATTTACTGTGAGCTTTTGTTTCATAAAATAGGTGAAAATGCATTCAAGATATAATTTAAAATATCAGGTAATAATAGTAATAGTAAAATTTAATAAAAATTAGACAAAAATTGTGAAGATGATGCAAAAATAACAATCCATAATACTTTGCACTTAAATTATTCAATTTCTTAATTAGTATTATTTTTTATTTCAATTTTCATTTTTTTTCTAAAAACACCAATCATCTTTAATGATAGTCACTGATTCAATTGAATATAATTCTTCTAATGGTTTAATGTTAACTAGATATTAAACTTGGCTTATTTTATGTTTCATTACTGCTACTTGGAATGAAGTGCCAGTCAATTTTTTTGAAAAGTAAAGGAAGTAAACTCTTCTAAAATGAATGTGTTTTTAACTGAGTGTTTTCTCTCTATTTAGCTTATATTGTGCATTGCCTAGAAAGGGTTCAAACTTCTATGTGTGAGAAAGACCCTCTGTAAGCAGTGTTTTGCAAGAATTTACAGGGTACAACCCCCTTCCCCCACCTCATTCTTCTACCTGAGGAAAAAGCCCTATTATGTTTAGCATGTGAAGGTTGATTTTTGATATAATGGGCTCTGCTTATTTGCCAATCCCCATCTAACACACTTTAAAAATCAAACACTATGTTGGATAATTATATATAATATTAACAATTATCAGTTGCTAGTAATCAATTACTGCCAAGAATGATTTGATGCATTCATACTCCCTAAAATAGTATTTAAATGTCTGTTCTTCTGATGACTCACTGCTATCATATTTCCAGCTGTGCTGAGTCACTTTCAAAGGCTTTTTCACATTCATTTAAATTTGTTATTTTAATCAATAATATTGAAATCACAGAGTGGAAAAACAGCCAGCTTAGTAATGACTGTAGACTCTGTTGATTTGAACTGTGTATGTGTGAAATTATGCCAATTTCACACATACACAGACATAACCAGGTTAAATAGAAGCTTGATCCCTTGCCTTGTACACAATAAGTATTTAGACAGTGACACCTCATGGTAGAAACTCCTTTTTCTAACTCTAATGATTTTGATTTTGTGAGTGTTTATTCTTCTCTACATGTCCCTTTTATCTGTTGCCTGGTTCCTATGATTTTTGGCATTAAATTTGGATGTGTTCCCAGAATACATAGATGCTTCCCTATTTTCATACTGTTTTGTATGCCATTTCTCTTACTGTTTCAAGGAGTAATTAAATCCTAGAGAAAGTTCTAAAGCGAGGAAGAGTTGAGAGAAAGCATATTTGAGCACTAGGAAATAATGGATAACTTTTTGAAAGGGGAGCTTCCTTGGAAGCCAAAAATTTAAAATGTTTCTTAAGACATTAAGAGTTGATGATGAAATAGAGGTAGTCAATCTATATCAGTGGTTTAAAAATTTGGAAGTGAAATGAAATTAAGAGAAGGAAACCGAAGTGTCATATGAAGATGTTTCAAAGCTTTAGACATTGGAGACTAGAAGGTCAGAGACTAATGGAAAGGAAGGGGAGGATAACTATTTTTCAGTGTTCAGGGATAATTGAACGAGTATTAACCAGAGCATAAAAAAGAAAATGAAATTAAGGAAATTTTGTCTTAAAAGATAACCATTCATCAATACATCTGAGAGACTAGAGAAGGAAGAGAGAATATTGTGAAGTCGTTACTTGACCTTTAAAGTAAAGTGTGTGTGTGTTGGGGGGGGAGGGGGGGAGGGATAGGTGGGGCATCTCTGTACCTTTCTCTCGTTTTACAGGGAACATAATATAGCTCTAAAATGGTCTATTAAAAAAAAGATGGTGTCTCTTTATAATTAGTGGCATGAATTGAGTTGAGGTATGAGAGAAACCAATTTTTGAGGAGCTCTTTTAATTAACATTATAAGGAATTAAACCCAGGACTTAATAAAATCATGCTAAAACAAGTACAAAGGTGCAGTTGAAGTTAAGACAACATGAGTTTGGATTGAGTTTCATCATCTTTCACTTTTATAAATTCAAAACAAGACTTAAGAAAGCAATGATTTTTGTGCGTTTTGGGGAGGGGATCATGAGCTATATTAATTGATAAATAAAAGAATTAGGGACAAGAGAGATTACAATGCTGCTAATGGCTGCTAATTATGAGTATCTACAATGGGCAACTGTTCTGAGGGCTACTTCATATAACTTAACACCAACCATCCTGTAAGATAAATGTTATTATGTCCTTAACACAGATTATTATTACTATTATTGTTTTTAATTGTAGAATATAACATTTATTAAATCTTACTGTGTGGCAACACTGGTTCAGTGCTTTATAAAAATGTTCTTATTTAATCTTGGGGACTTAAAGGAGTCTCATGTACTGGGCTTTATATAGATCATGTGACTTTAGAGGTTGCACTCTTAAATACTCTGTGCTATTTCTTGTATCCTGTCTGGCTCCAGGTCAAAATTCTATCTGTGATCTTTCAGGCCTGATCATAGGCAACAACCAGCCTTTGTTTAGCAGCCCAAGTAGTTGGGAATCTGTCCTCCCCACACCAGAGCCAGTATATGGCAGCTTCCTGGAGGGAGCGGTAGTCAATGGCATCCTCAGGCTGCCATGCTCAGAGGCACATCTGCATTGCTAGTCCAGGCCCCTCCAATTGAAGGCCTTCTTATCAGGGACCTTGGTTGGAGCACTTTCCAAAGAAAGACTCTACCAAGACCTCCTTATGGGGGCTTTGGCTAGGGTACTCTTCTATGTCTCAGTACCTTTCAAGCCTAGCTTCCCCCCATCCCATCCTGCTGGCACATGGGTACATAGAGAGGCAGAGGAATCTTTTGTTCTGGGCTCCTTGGCGTTGAAATGGTAACCATATCTGTGCTGCATCCACCTGACACTAACATGGTGCCATTCTCGGGGGGAGGATGGAGCACACTCATATATGCATATGCACTCTCAAAGTAAGTGAATAAAGCTTGATTGCTACTTTCAGTTTGGTTTGCTTTTTTAATTGATTACCTACTTCAGGAAATGATGTCCCACCTTTGCTGCAGGCCACAATTAGAATTACAATTGTCTTTGCTTTTACTTGAATTTAATCCATTCACTAATGTGTACTTATTTTCTTATGATGATTGGAAGCTCAGATTTATAGCAGTAACTGCATTTTATCTTTTCATAAGAAAGTTGATTATTTGTTAATTAAACCATTTATTTTGTAGGTTATAACAACCCACTGCAAAATACAACTCTCACTTATAGGGTTGGCATGTGTGCTATTCAGTCTTCAGGTGCAATATTCTCACCATAATTTTTCATGATTTTTTGATTTTCCTTTTTGTGTAGATGTTAAAACTGAAAGGCATAAACATGCTAAAACTACAACAAGTCATTCCAACCCTCCATACTTTCTTCAATTATTGGGCTTAGCTGCAATATCTGACTTTGATTTCATACTATGTCCGTCAGATAAAAAATATGGGTTCAAGAGATTAAGGAGGATAGCAATTTTCAGATATATTTTTCTCTCCTCACTTTGCTAGAGATCTAGGCAAACTATTCACTGAAAGACAGTTTATAAAATGTTTATATTTATAAAGTGTTTATGCTTATAAAGTTGAAAATATTTCAGTTTTTCAAAGCCAATCAATTCCATAAAGGAGAATGTCTGAAAAACGAAGAAAAACAAAATAATGCATGAGTTGCTGCCCTAAGATTTAAAAAATCATGAAGGTTATTATTCAGGCCAAGTGTCATTTAAAATTGCTAGTGTCTTATTGCTTTTCAGAAATCCAATTGATTCTGCATCCTTCTCCAACCGCAGGTCATTTGGTAGGGGAATTCATGGCTGCAGGAGCACTTCTCTGAGTCCAAAACTATTCAGGTTCAAAGATTATCTCAGGATGCTTCAAAGTTCCTTTTGCAGTTTCTTGTGCAAGTTGTTACATTTATAGAGAGCACTGCCAGAGCTGACCACCAAAGAAACTGTCCGAGGTGTTAAAGTTTCTTGCCTGGTTTCTGTCTTATGAATGTGATGAACATGTTCTGCTCCCATTCACCTCTTACATATACATACTCTCTACATTCAAAGATGCAATAAAAAGTGACTATGTTAAAAATTATATTATAGTGCATACCTCCCAAATAAAAATACATTTAACTTCACAATGGAATACTTTGGATTTATAAATAATGGGATATTTTTATTGCTTTTTTATTATTTCAAGTAAGACGAGTAAACTAAAAATAGTCTCAAATTTTATATGGAAACATCTGTGTTCTCATGTACATATGTGAATGATCTAGCTTTCATTTTTATGTACACTATTCAGTTCTTGATAGTAAGTATGAATGTTGATTTAAACAGAAATTTGGAAACTTAATCCCACAAATATAGGTCACTGAGTACTAATAAAATAGAGTTTTTTTTCATATTAATGATGACAACTATAACGTATGAGAAAAAGTTAACAAAATTATAAAAGCAATTATATCATTAGACTTAGGATTTGATGTATTTTTAAATGTAACTATTACTTTAGTACATGTGTTCTTAAAAGAGAAATGCTACAGGAAATATTCAAGAATTTATAGAAATTTAATTTTAAAATATACAACAATTAAATTTTTATCATGATAAATAAAAGAAAGGCATAGCAAGGAAATCATGGATTTCTTTAATTTAACAAAAGCAACAAGAACTACACCAGGAAGAATGATAGGTACTTTGTACAGTTGCTCAAGGTATCTTACCTAATAATAGGCAAACATGAAAATTGACTGTCCCTCTGCTACGCTCACCAGCAAATCAGGAGAGTATGCAAATTAACCCAACAAAGATGGTGGTTAATTTGCATATATAGGCGCAAAGCAGTGGAGCAAAGACTGAAGACTCTGGCTGGATCAGCGAAGACTGAAGGCTCTGGCCAGAGCAAAGACCTGGGTCCTGGGTGCCGGGGGAAAACTGGTGCCGGCAGCCAGGGGAAGGGAAGGCCTATTGCATGAATCTCTTCGTGCAATGGGCCTCTAGTCTCTATATATAAAGAGCCAGGGGCCATCACATCCAAAACAACTGAACGGACGACTGAACAGGCTGATTGGGGCAACCAGGCTGGCAGGGGGGTTAGTGAAGAATGGCCAAAAGACTGAGCACCAGGCTGTGTGGGGTGACCAGGCTGGCAGGGGCAGAAGTTAGGGATGAGCAGGCTGGCAGAGGAGGGCTTTTGGGGTCAACCAGGCCAGCAGAGGGGGCAGTTAGGGGCAATCAGGCTGGCAGGGGGGCAGTTAGGGGTGACCAGGCCAGCAGGGTTGGCAGTTAGGAGCCAACAGTCCTGGATTGTGAGAGGGGTATCCAACTGCTGGTTTAGGCTCGATCCCCAGGATGGGACCTAAACAGCAGTCAGACATCCCCTGAGTGGTTCAGGACTGCAGAGGGTGCTGTATTGGAGAGGGTGCAGGCTTGGCCGAGGGGACCTTCCCTGCCTCCCCGTGTACAAATTTCATGCACCGGGCCTCTAGTTATTACAATAAAAGGCTATATGTGCAAGCTTTACACTTTTATACATATATCAGTCCTGAAACAACAAATAAAGTCAGACTATGCATCACTTGCTCCAATGAATAAACAATTAATTATCCTGTATTTACTTCAGAAATGTTCTCTAAGGATAGTATAAAACTTAGAATGCATACACACAAGCAATGCTCTTTAAAAAAAAAAAAATCTAGGAAAACACAAAATATCCACAAATTAGCTGATTAGGAAACTCAAGCTTATATTTAAAAGGTTCTGGGTGGGTGGGTTGGGGTTGTGCACCTATGACATAAGGTCATAATGTATCAAAGGAGATTTTATTTCAAGCCCCTGGGTGCAGGCAGGCTGAGTCTGAAATAAGAGTCAGCCCCAACTGAAGGGGGAGGGAAGGCTTTTATCAGCTTCTGTTGGCTGCTGAGGTTTCTGTGGATGCACAGAGCTTGACTGGCGGTTCGGTCCTTGGTCCTTCGTTTCTCCTGGAACCAGGTGGCCCCTGCTTATCGAGACTATGCGGAGCTCATGGCTGCAAGCTTTCTGCAAGATACCTGCTCATTACAATAAGCTCCCACTGCCCTGTATTATTCTCTTTAACACTTTCAATAGTATTCAACTGAAGAAAAAAGAGTTTTGGTGAAGGATCCCTCTGAGAGTTGTTCGAGTGGGGTGGGGTGCATTTTGATTGGAGTGCACAGCAACAGCCCTGTGAAGAAACTGAATAGAGTGTCAGGTTTGTGGGCTTACACCCCAGTCCTATGACGACAGAGGAACAACCAGAGCTCAAGATGTCTGTTCATACCCTCTCCCCAAAGCCTTTAAAACTGAAAAGTGGCTCTCTCTCTGATATCATCAGGGTAGGTGTGACACAAACTTAGGTGCCTTAGGGTTCAGATGAAAATTTCCCCCCTTTAGGAGATTGTATCAGCACACATCTGACCTTTTTTTTGTTGTTGTTATTCCAGAAAAGCAGCTATTTTAATATAAGTCTTATTAACATGATTTTGTACTCACAGAGCTACTGATTTTGGCGGGTGGTTTGAGCAAACCTGAAGAAAGTGATAAAAGAGTTAACATATATCTACACAAAACAGTTTTCAGTTTCAACCAGATACATTCATTGTATGTGCTCTTTGGAAACTTGTTTCATTTTTTAAAATTTAATAGCAAACTAAATGAATTTTATCCTTAGACCTAGGATCTCTGTATTTCAAAATACAGGTATTGCATAGATATGTGTATTATTAAGGATAAAAAATTTCTAACTCAAGGAAATTTTTGCTCAACAGGTTTTGAAGTGACCACTTTAATATATAAATTAATAGTAATTAAAACCTGACTGAGCAAAGTGCATGGGTATGATATCAGTAGGAATATTTTTCACCGTATTTGCATGCTCGTACACCACCTATCTTTACACATTACAGAGGTAAGGACCTGACCCAAAGTTTTAGTTTAATTAATGCTTTTATAAGGATTTAACTGCAATACCAACTCCTACATATGATTCTATTTGCTGGTTCTTGAATATTCTCTGTCATAACTTAGGGTATTAGATAGTAATTGTAAAGTAACTTTTAAGGAATATTCCACAAATTCTGTAGTTTGAGGTTTTAAGTAATTGATTTTTAAAAATTTATTGATTATTTTAGAGAGGAAGGGAGGAAAGAGATACAGAGAGAGGAAACCATTTATTTGCTGTTCTACTTATTTATGCCTTCATTTGTTGATGCTTGTATGTGCCATGACTAGGTATAGAATCCACAACTTTGGCTATGGAAACGGCACTCTAACCAACTGAGCTACCTGGCCAGGGCTTGCATACATAAATTTTATATTCAGATCATGTTATGATATAAAGAAACTGTAGTATATCAACCAATAATTATACTTTCAGGAATTGTGTGTAAGTAAATTTTACATGTTTTTTTTATTCAAAGGGCTCTGGTAGGAATAATAATATAAGGCTGGTAGAAGTTTAAGTGCTTACTGTATTTTAAAGCTGAATTTGTATTGAAAACACAATATTTATGGCCATACATTTGTAGCAATGAACAAAAATTCAACAAGGCAAGCAATTTCTAATTTAGAGCCACTTTATGAATGTTTTTAATTGACAAAGAGATTATAATCAATAATACTGTATGGTGTCAGATGGGTACCAGATTTATCAAGGTGATCACTTAGTAAGTTACATAATGTCTAATCACTGTTTTGCAAACCTTCAGCTAATATAACATTGTATGCCCAGTGTAATTGAAAAATATAAAAAAAATATTTTAAATCAAATTGCAAATATATTATCTGAATAAAGCTGTCATACACACACAAATGATTGCATGTGGGAATTTTATAATTGCAATGTATGCATCTTTATATTAAGCTTATACTATTGATATTGCTTCACCTCCTTTGTTTAATAATTATAGCAGCTGAAAAGCAAATTCTCTGGACTTTTTAAGTCATTCTTTGTTTTGTTTTATTTTACTTTAATTTTTAAAAACATAACGGTATTAGAAGCAGCTTTAATATACAGCTGTGAATTTGGACCAGAGCTTTCCTGCAACCACACAGAAGGCATACAATGGTTGCTGTTACATTGGTAAAATGAATGCTATAGGAGAAGCAAAAATATAATTTCTATAAGGCAATTTATATTCCTTGCTTACTCTTTGAGGAAAAAGTTAAATTTACAAGATAAATGAGAGTGAATGGTTGTAGAAATCGTATATTTCAGAATTTTACATATAAAAATATAAAAACACTTTTTAAGGGGACTTGAGTAAAATTATTATATAAATAAAATTTTATGGTTAACGTTAAGACTGAATCCTTTAATTTTTTGAAATGAGAAAAGACTAGTTTTCAGGGTGACATCTGATCCCAGAGGCTGGGTTAGAAGTGGTCTAACAAATTACATTAGAGTTTCTCGGCCAGTCAAGGTGATATAGCAGAACTTGGGTTGATTACACACAACTTAGCAGTTCAGGGAGGCCAAATCTCAGCGGAAAAGGCAATCAGGAACCAGGCTATTACTTTCCTAAGAAAAGGAAACAAAGATAGGCTGAAGTGTGAAGACAAAGGCTAATGACAGGTAGACCTAAGATGTGTCAGATAACGATTTGATATTTAGTGTTGTGTTCTAAAAAACGCTGGACAATTCATCTTACAGGATCTTTTATTTTCTTTAAGATTTTCCCTCGCTAGTTATCAGCAGGTGCATCAAAGTTTTAATAAATATAATTATCCATAGGAAAAAATTATAGGACTATAATAAGATAAATGATTTAAGTTTATACAATGAATTAAAAAAGCAATTGAATCATAATTTGATAGAGAAAATGAGGAAAAGAAGTTATTAGTTGATTTGCAGTTAACCTCAAAATTATTTCCTGAAGAAGTGAGAGTGCATGTAAATTTCACTAGCATGACATATTTGGTGTAGTCAGAGATCTGGGAAAAATTACTTCCCCAAGGACAATTGCTCACCACTAGTGTCCCCTAGGCTTGCTGTACAATTTTGTGTGACCTTTAGCTAGATCTCATCTCTGCTAGGAGACTACTTTTTAAAAATTTTCTCTGGAGTTGTATCTGAATAAAAATTTTGTTATAATTAAACAGGAGTTACAGGGGAAAGTGGATATAGCGATGTAATGAGATTTTTAAAGAAATGCTTTGGGAGTTGTCAATTTAGTAGTTAAATTATTGATGAAAAACATTTCACTAATCAAAAAATCAGGTATAAGGGTATTTTTAAAGTTTAATTATGTTCAGTCAATTTGTTTTTTAATTAAAAATAAACAGTCTTAGACTTCTTTGGTCTTACATAAAAACCAATTATTAATAAAATGTAATTCACCATGGCTTTCCTAAGGTGGAGATCTCTTGTGTGTGTCTATTCATGTAAATAAACTAGTAAACATAGCACTAAAAGGTGGCATGACATTTTTACTCTGAAGTAATTCTTAGTAATAAACATATACAGAAGTTATTAGTAGATATTTCAGAATAATCTTTGAAAAAATACTTATTAGTTAAAAGAAAGATCAGAATAGATTACTTACATTGTTTATAATTTATCTTTTCATATTTTATTTCTAATTAATATCATTTAGTAAGCATGATATTTATTTTTATATCTTAACCTCATTAAGTTAACATACAGTACTAACTGGGCAATACATTTTATATGTTCCTATTTAGAATTCTTGAAGTTTAAAATGCATGTCATTAATTAACTATTCTTATAAGCAAAAATGTCTACTAGTATATACGGAACATCATTTTTCTATTAAAGTCTTTTTTCCTGGTAGCTTTGAATAGTTTACTTATGCTCTCTAAACTTCTATTTTTTCAAATGTAAGTTGGAGAAAATGTTATTGGGCCACAAGGTTATTGAGTAATTAGAATGAAATGAAATAATACCTTAGTTAACATTATTGTCCTTCTTTTATTGTGAGACCCTCTTCTATTCAGTTTCTAGTTCCAACCTGTGAATTTAATTTATTTTACTTAAATCTCTGAACTCTTAACCCTCCTTTTATTACTACTCCACTAAAATTGGTCTTTTTCTTAACCTACCATCTTACTCACTCTTTCTCTTCAAAGCCCTGTTTAAGAATCTCATTTTATAAAGATTAGTCTGACTTTCTATGATCAGGAACTTTTAAAATAGAGCCGTCTTCCAATATTTGCACATTTATTTAATTATGAAATAGGTCTATTTTTTAAATTTTACTTAATACCTTGTTAAACTAAAGTCTCACTCTCATTCCAGTTTATTTAAATACTTAATTTGAATACCATTTAATGCTGGAAAAGATAACTCAGAAATATCTAAATGGAGTACCTATCACTGGCTATTCACATTTTATCTTGACAGTCACTTTCAAATCACACTCACCATTTAAGATTTATTTTAGTTGAAATTTCACAGGAATATATGTTTTTTTCCATTAACTTTATAAAAAATGTGTATATGGTTTTGTTATAAACCAGTTGTTCTTTCAAATTAATCATGTTGTATTTTTCTATTATTTGCAAATGATTTAGTAGCCTACTTATAGTTTTTGGAAGAATTTTTAACATTAGGAACTTCTGTTTCCAAGTTTTTGTCTATTTTTTAAGTGTACATATATGTTGTTTTTTTTTAATGGGTGATGCATATATGTCACTTTGAAAGACTAAGTAGCAAAACAGAGGAAACAATGCCAAATGTCTGTTTTCTAAACACTGTTTACCTAGGACAAATTTTTTTCCAAGAGCATTTACCTTCTGACTCTTTGTTAAAAGGTTCCCCCCATTTTTTTTAGATGAACAGATTAAACATCTTTTTCCCCCCAAGAGTCAATGAGTAGATACTACCTTATTAGTGTCTAACAGAATAATAATAATAGGCCCATAAATTTGGATGTCTTTGTAATAAAGATGAAAATATGTAATCTATCTTTAAGTTCTATAATCAACTGTATATGTTTATGTGGAAAAAATCATTTCTTAGTCTTCATACCATATAGCCAATTACTATATTTTAAAGGTCTTGACTTCACTATCATTTCACTGTATTTTTAAGGTCTTGATTTCCTTACAATTAGGCACATCAATAACATTTATGCAATTCTTCCAGCAAACTTTTTGGTGCTACAACTGATACATGAATGATGCAATAAATGAATTTCAAATGTGATATACTTGTTATACATTGAGTGTCCAGATTATTATGACCACCTGACATTTGTAGGCAAATTAGCTATAATTTCGTGCTGAAGTTGCTAGAAGGCCAGACCATTATAAATAGGGAAGGTTGTTTACCATGACAGTAGAAGTGACTTTTTTCTGAAGATATGGGTAAACAACACGATTTAACAGCCTTTGAACATGGGATATACAGTGGGGCCTTGACTTATGAGTTCAATTTGTTCCGTGAAGGAGCTCGTAACTCAAATTATTGTATGTCAAATTAATTTGACAAATCAATTTGCTGGGCTGATGTTGTGGCATTCACTGTGACGTTCGCTGCGCCAACTAGAGGTGGGATATCTGAAGCTGGCTCATAACCCTAATTTTAGCTCGCAACTCAAAGCAAAAAATTGGCCGAGAGATGTCTCGTATCTCGAAAAACTTGTTAGTCTGGACACTCGTAAGTCAAGGCCCTACTATATTTGAACGTTAGTGGCCAGATTATTATGACCACCTGACGTTTGTAGGCAAATTAGCCATACACTGCATCATATGGGATATGGAAGCCAAAGGCCTGTTCGAACACCTTTGCTATCTGCAGTTGCCAAGATAAAACGTCTCCAATTCACACAGGAACACAAGGATTGGACAGTCGAGCATTGGAAAAAAGTCATGTGGTCCGATGAATCACGTTTCCAGTTGCATCATGAAGATGGCAGAGTGAGAATTTGGCGGAAACTGCATGAAATCATGCACCCCACATGCATGAGTACAACTCTTCAAGCTGGTGGGGGCAGTGTTATGGTTTGGGGCATGTTTTCCTGGCATGATTTGGACCCTTTAATTCGTGTGGAACAACGTCTGAATAGCACAACATACCTAAGTATCGTTGCTGATCAAGTTAATCTTATCATGTTGATGGCGTATCCCAATGGAGATGGCTTCTTCCAACAAGACAATGCACCATGCCACAGTGCTCATATTGTGCAGGAGTGGTTTCAAGAACATGAGGGAGACTTTACCTTGCTTAGGTGGCCCCCACAATCACCAGATCTTAATCCAGTTGAGCATTTGTGGGACGAAGTTAAAAGAGCCATCAGGCAGCTGGTTCCACAACCATCAAATCTCACAGAACTGGATAGTGCTACAGGGTCCCCAGTTCAATTCCAGTCAAGGGCAAGTACCTTGATTGCAGGCTTAATCCAATCCTTGGCCCTGGCCAGGGCGTGCAGGAGGCAACTAATTGTTGTGTTTCTCTTACATCGATATTTCTCTCTGTCTTTCCCTCTCTCTTTCACTCTCTCTAAAAAAATCAATGGAAAAATATCCTCAGGTGAGGATGAAAAAAAAATAATAAAATTGTACATTTAGAAATAGTGAAAGGCCACATTTGTATAGTCTTTACACTTCTATAATTTTAGGATTGAATCCAGTATTTGAAGTTAGTCAGGGAGACACTTGGGATTATTCTCCCCATTTTATAATTGGGAAAGTTGAGATTCATAGAGGGTAAGACTTTTTAAGATCATTCGACATGAATTATCAGAGCTAAAATTAAGATACTAGATTTTCAGGACTAATGCAGTTCTTTTCACCATACCCAACTGCCTCTTAGAAAAACTAAATCTCCTGTCCTTGTGTTCAAATTGGAGTGTCAGTGAGAGTGTCAGCATGCACTCCCAGCCATTTTATAATCTCTGGTGTGTGAAATAAGGCAGGGGCTGATAGAAGAAAATCAAGGAAATTAATGGCCAATTTTCTCAGTGTGGCATACTGTAAACAATTTCTTAAGGTAGATTAATGTATATAATTTATACTTATACCGAAAACTTTAAGAAAGAAAAAAAATAACAAGCTTTTACAGCATGAGCAATTTTTATTCCTTTCTACTTCTCTTTCTCATATGTCATCTTACCTTGAAAATCAATAAAAATGATTCTCTTTTAAATCCATTTATGTTCAGGTTCAACTCTGAATTCAACAAGTGCTTCAAAAAGACAAACTAACCTAGATTTCTAGACCCCATGAATTTGCTCTGCTGGATATAGATGCCGTTTTAGATTCTTGTATGTCCCAAAGCTTATTTCTGATCAGAGCTTCTCTTTTCAATACAATCTCCATCTTTCCTCTCTTATCCTTGCTGACATTTCATTTCAATCAGGGTTCAGACCTCTTCTTCAATCTTTTTGAATCAACTTTTGATGGATATAGGTGGTTTGTTAACAGCAGTGGCACCTATTAGGAGCAGCAGTGCCTGTCACTCTTTGATTTTCACCCTACAGGTCATTGTTTATCTATTCCTGTCTATTTTAGAGACTTCAGTGAATTTTTAAAATATATTTAAAAGCCAATTTACCATTTTGAAAGTGAGAGCTTTCTTTTGTTTTTGTTATATTATATTCAAGGTCATATTTTGATGAAAGTTTTCCTGCTTTATTATCTACAAACATTATCAGAAATGAAGCAGAATGTTCCCAATATGTAAGCTATACCCAGGCCTTGCGTTAACATTTTTGGAAGTGGCCTTATTCTTAAAGTTTAATAATAAAACTTCATATAAATGAGTGCTTTTTAATAACTATATTTTCAGTAAGTAATTGTGTTAAAAATGACAGAGTTCAATATGTTGTATTGTTTCTGATATTATGGAATAAATAAATTAATGAATTGTAGCCTTTTCTCAACTAAGAATTTATTATCCGAAGCCCTTACATAAGAACAATGTTAATTTTTCATTTTTAGAAGAAATAATGAAATCACAGATCTCAGAAATTTAAAAACAAATTTTGGGGCCATTTTATTATGGAAAATAAATACACAAAATAAAATATAATCTCATAATAAAGATTAGACTAGTTAACATGAAGAATAGACTATGATCACGGCCTGGGACTCACAAATCTTTTCTTGGAAATTATAACCAAAGAGAGAAAAAAAGCAAAAGTGTACAAAGTTTTTGTTGATGGCATTTTTGTGGGTGGTAAAATGATGAGATTGACTGGATTAGAGCAGATGTTACATCTTGAGCCATAATTTGAATGAATACTCAGAGGTTAGTGGAAACTGATTAATGTAAAAGTTAAGCAAGTACAGCTTGCTCATTAGTCAACATAGAACCTAAGTTTTTATTATTTTTTTTTAGTATAAGCATTATGCACTAACATCCGGAAAAAATAATGCAGCATTCAGAATAGGAAACTGAGGGAATGTGAAATGAAAGTAAAATAACCAGAATTAATGTTTTTGTTTTAGAATTTTTCTATCTAGTTATCTATTTTCATGATCAAATAGTAATTGCTAAGAAATGTTCAGAATTAAGAAATAACATATTAAGACAATTTAGAAATATTAACTTAATAAGCAAACAATAACATTACATATAATATAAAGAAAACTATCTTAATATAGATTATTTCAGAAGGCTTGGGGTGAGGGTCAGAGGCAGGCTAGAAAGGGTCAATGGGAGAGAAAAGGCACATGTGTAATACTTTCAACAATAAAGATTAAAAAAATATATAAAAATAAAATAAAAGATTATTTCAAAGGATTTACTTTAAGCCCATCTTAGAAAAGTAGTACATGATGAAAGCAATGACATACTAGTACTAAATAATGCTGAGCCCAATAAATGAAATCTGTCTATATATATAAGCCCAGCGACCAGAACGGTGAAACGACTGGAACGACCAGTTGCTATGACACACACTGTGACAACCAACTGCGATCTGGGCCCTGATCGCAGTCCCCCCAACTGCCCACAGCCACTCCCCCCGGTCTGCCCTGCCCCTGCACAAATCCATGCACTGGGCCTCCAGTAATAAATATGCAAGACTTACTAATTAAATTAACAAAGAGGGATATGGAACATACAAAAGCATACACATGTAAACTTATTTTAAAATGGCTTTTATGCCGAAACCGGTTTGGCTCAGTGGATAGAGCGTCGGCCTGCGGACTGAAAAGTCCCAGGTTCGATTCCGGTCAAGGGCATGTACGTGGGTTGCGGGCACATCCCCAGTAGGAGATGTGCAGGAGGCAGCTGATCGATGTTTCTCTCTCATCGATGTTTCTAGCTCTCTATCTCTCTCCCTTCCTCTCTGTAAAAAATCAATAAAAATATATTTTTAAAAAATGGCTTTTACATGCATAAAAATAGATCAATAGAATTCAAGACTTGAAAACAGACACCAAAAGTCTAGAAATATACATGACCAGTTTTATAAATATAACAATAGAAATTACATTACAGCTTAGTTTATAAGGATGAATGACTTAACAATAATTCTGTGTAAAATGTGTTCTGTATATAAAATAAAATTGAGTAATATAAATATTTCACAGCACCAATCAAAATTAAACTTAGATGAATTAAAGAGAAACATGTAACCTAGCAATCCATACAATAACTAGAAAACCTGAGCCAACGAAATATTCTTTCTAAACATAGCAGTGAGGGGCAAAAAAACACAAAAGAGGATATGAGGAAATTGACTTCATAAATTATGCAGCTCCATATACCAAAAAGTGCCACAAGTAAAATTATATTAATAAAAAATAATTCTAAGTATCCAATATGTATTAAGGTTTATTTTTTTTCTAATATATGTTTTTAATGATTTCAGAGAGGAAGGGAGAGGGAAAGATAGAAACACCAATGATGAGAGAGAATCATTGATTGGCTGCCTCCTGCATGCCCCCTACTGGTGTTGGAGCCCAAAACCCAGGCATGTGCCCCTGACCAGAATCAAACCTGGGACCCTTCAGTCCGCTTAGCCAAACCGGCTAGGGCTATATTAAGGTTTATTATTCACAATATGTAGCAAAATATAAACATGATAAGAAATTATCATAATATTATATATTTTCAAAAGTTAGAAACAGTTTGATCAAGAAGTCACAAACACTAATGATATCTAAAAATTTCAAATGAACATAAGAATATTCTTTTTGCACATTAGCAAGTAAAGGGAACATAAAATAGCGAATGCCAATTTTGTCTATAAAAATGACAAAGAATAAAATCTATTCTTTTGTTGATATTAATACAGTGAAACTCACTCTTTCAGGTTTTGTTGGTGAGCATATAAATTGGTCCATGATCTTTCTGGAGACAAACTTGACAGCATTTAACATAAACTCTTAAATATTCATACATTTTTAGTAGCAATTTTTTTAAAGGCCCAACACCTTTCTTTCAAATATATATATATATATATATATATATATATATATATATATATATCCGCAACTTAGGCATATGCCCTTGACCGGAATTGAACCTGCAACCATTCAGTCCACAGGCCGACACTCTACACTGAGGCAAGCTGGCTAGGACTTGAGTAACAATTTTATATATCATTTTTATCGGAAGGAAATGATAAGTTTGTATATATTCTTCATAAACAGGATGTTCAGTACTTATTATGATGTATAATTGGAAACAACTTATTTGTTCAATAAGAGAATACTAGTTAAATTATTGTAAACATGAATTTGAATATGCTTCAACTATGTAAAATGATGTGGATAATTATTAAATTACTTAAAAACGTTTACAGCCTATTTATCTGTCTTTGTTTGAGCTGCTATAACAAAATACCACAGATGGATGGCTTATTAATGCAAAAGTTTCTAAGGCAGCATGGCTGGGTAAGATTTCACCTCCCCATCACAGACTCTGGTTGTAACCTTACATGGTGGAAAGAGCTAGAGTGCTGCCTGAGGTCTTTTTTATAGTCACTGATTCTATCTCTGAGGGCTCTATCCTCAAGACCTAGAATTTCGCAAAAGCCTCACCTGCTAATGCATCACATTGCACATTATTTGAACATACGTATTGGGCACGAGCAAACATTCAGACCAGAGCAACATTATTAAATAAAAACAATTTTCTAAATATAATCCATATCGTAATATCAAAATGCAAGTTTTAAGAGAAAGGTTAGAAGGGATACCCACAGTGGTAGTAAAATAAAAATATTCTGATTATTTCTCAAATATCTTTTAAAAATAATCAGGTTATGTAACTGGACAACCAAGGGGTCTGGGCTGACTATCACCTGTCACTGTTTGAGTCAATTAAGCAGAGACAGAGTTGATTCATGTATGAGCCTTTATTCCAGTAATGCCAGCATATGGGAGAGCACCAGGTCAGCCACAGAAATCTGCTCTCCATCCCACCATAAGGCAGCTGCTTATATTGGGTAGAAGGACAGAGATTATGTGGGAAATTAGGAATTACAGGTATGGGAAAGTGGGCACAGGGTAATCATTACAGCTTACAAGTCATGCAGGCTAGGGGGAGGGGTGTCCACAGAGGGTGGGCACCTCTGGGGGCCTCAGGACCAGATTACAGGCAATAGGGGCTGCGGGTTGTAAAGAGAAGGTGCCTCTGGGACTAGATTGTTTCAGCCATGAGGTTGTATATCTTTCCATAATGTTAGGCAGTTCTTGGGACAGGAGGATGAACTGGATTCCAATGTTAGCTCCCATGTCACAAGGTATACAACTCCCAGCCAGGTTAGAATGTGCTTTCTCTAATCAGAAAAGAATAATCATGGTTAACAGAGCATGACTAATATTTCTTATAATTATAGTTTCCAATATTCTATTTCTTTTTTATAAATATTTTATTGATTTTTTACAGAAAGGAAGGGAGAGGGATAGAGAGTTAGAAACATCGATGAGAGAGAAACATCCATCAGCTGCCTCCTGCACACCTGCTACTGGGGATGTGCCCACAGCCAAGGTACATGCCCTTGACCGGAATCGAACCTGGGACCCTTGAGTCCTCAGGCTGACCCTCTATCCACTGAGCCAAACCGGTTAGGGCTCCAAAATTCTATTTCTGCTCCTAACAGATACTCCTAGTAACTTTCTACTTAAAACCGAGAAATATGGACCAATATCATTAAAAGTTTTTGGTTGAATTATTTAACCAGACACAGGTAATTACAGTTTTCCTGTATAGTCTTTTATAAATTCCATTTTTACCTTTTTAAGAATTATTTACTCTGTAATTTATCTAGTCAGTTATTCTTTTACTCAATCTGCCATATTTTACAGACTGCTTCTTAAATGGTAGGCATTATATTAGGAGTTGGGGATTAAATGGAGAAAAAAAAAACAAGAAAAGTTTTCTACTCTCAGAGAGCTTGATTTTTATGCAATATTTTATAAATAATGAAGATACAATGGTGACAATGTAACTATTATCAAGAAGATGGAAATGCAATACTGTCTAAGGTAGTTAATCAGCAATTCAGAGAGCTTTAATTTTTGCTTGAGTTTTGGAAAGCATTTCTTAAAGTACATTTACTGCAATTGTAATTTAAAAAGATTTTAAGAAGGAAAAAGAAAGAGGAAGAAAGAAAGTAAGGAAAGAAAGAGAAGCAGAAAAGAAGACAAGATGAAAAATTACTGATCACATTAATTTGGTAAATGATAAAGATATTTAATTTATTTTCTTGTAAGAATTACCAAATTTGACATGCTAATTTATGTTTCCAGTCTTACTAGTAGAAGGGATATATTTTTTAACATTTCCCAAAAATCCAGGACCATGGAACTTAATTTGGTGCCTTCCATATCTATTGTTCTGTATAATACACTATAGGAAATAATCATTTAGGAATTATTTCTTTTAATGGAAAGCCTATCATTTACTATAAAAACAATCTTGTTTACTATTTTTAAATCAAGCCAACACTAGAATGTTTCTGGAAAAGAGATTAATGTTCAAATCCTTTATTTACTACTATAGCAATTGAGGGAGAAAATCTCTCAGGTAGAAAATGGCAAACATCAAAACTATTTTCATTTATATAAATGAAAATATACCATCATGTTTAAACACTTTCTGTATTATAATTCAGTTCTGAAGGTAGTGAAAATACAAATTTTTAGTGGACTTAAATGTTGAATTTGAAATATTACTTATATTTCTGTAACAAACTAATAAAAAATTAACATTTGAAAACAATACAGAATAGTGCTCTATAGAACAAGGAGAGGGAAATTGACCTCCGTTTATCAGTATACACATACAGATACAATGGTATAGGACATGGAAATAGCATATTAATTAATGGAGGATAGAAAGTCCAGATACTGATTTATATATTAATGAAAACATTTATATGTTAAAATTGTGGCATTTCAAATCAGAGGGAAAATAATTGACTATTTTACTCTTATAATTGTATAATTTACTAGCTATTTGAACTTCATATTAAAATTTATTATATCTTCTCCTACTATATGAGTACACAAATTCCAGATGATTTAACACTCTACATTTGAAATTTGAAACAACTAAAAATACCAAATAAAATGTTTGGTGAAGGCATTTTTACTAAACTAAAAGTAGAAAGAAATATACTAATATTATTTTGCTCTTTTGTATGTTATAAATTTATGATTTGAAACTTGTAACTGAACAATGTTAAAAATAATAGGCATATTGCAATGAAAGCAGTATATATAACATGCATAAAATATTAATACATAGAATACTTACATATATAGTTATATATTAGAAGATTATATATATGAAGATTACACTAAAAATCCTCATATATGTATGAGCTAAAGCAAGATTTAAATTACTATTCTCTACAGGTATGTATTACTTGAAGTTTACATAGTGAGTTTTTATTACTTTGGTACGTTTTAATTAAAAATGTAAAAACAATTTTTGTAATTTAAATTTAAAGAAGTATTTGTTTCATATACTCCAGAATGTTAACATTAACATATTTCAGATAAGTTCAGTCACATTTGAGAATATAGAGGCACTTATCAAGTGAATTCTCAATTTCAGCATTATAGCTTTGGTTAGTACAAAATCCAATTTTGTTTTATTTCCCCAAATCTCTGAATTTAATTTTAAATTGTTAATAGATGTTTCCAGAAAGAATTGTAAGTCAGAATGAAATAAATTATTTAAACATTGCTAGAGGGGAATAAAAACATAAAATATCATTTTACTACCTCATACTGATCTATCAAGTAATTTCAGGAAGTGGGTATCAAGCTAATCAAATAGAACTCTTGTTCTGGTCACAGACTGTCCAAGAACATTCCTCGTATTTCTGATCAGGAATGTGGAAAATAAAAATAAAAAGAGGGTAATGCTTCTTCAGTGAAGGACTTTGTGTTCTTTTTTCTACTCTGAACAACAAAATGCTGGTTTATGAAAAGGGAGGCTGGAAGAAGCACTATGGAGAGGGGAAAGGTAGAAAGCTTCCAGAGGAAAAAGCACTTTGTCCTGACCACACTCTGTCCTAGAGCAAAATTATGTCTTTACTTGCTTTTGCCAAATTACCAACATCGTGCAGTAACTTTTGTTGCTATCAGTGCAGCAGGTGTGCAGATGGATACTGCGAACGACTTGATAGACACTGAGTTTAGTAAGAGCAGGCAGCTGCTCTGAGCCGTACTCACACCAGGTGAAGACTTCAGGGGAGATAACAATGACTGCACAGGGCTTTCTTTCTTGGCTAAAACTGTTATTTGGCATGGAAAAAGCAATTGCAATATGCTGCGTGATGACAACAATGGAAGCACATACTTATTCCAGAGGTGAGCTCTACTCAGTAGATTTCCAGAAGCCTTCATATATTTTCCTCAATAGACAAATTTGTTCAGGAAGTTTGACCTCTTACATTTGCACTGGACATCCTCAATTATCCTCCTTGTAATCAGTGTGACAATGTGAGAGTGCAGATAATTAAAATACTTAAAAAAAAAACTGATAACATTTTAGTCACTTAATTTTCTGCTTGTTGTGCTAAGTTTTAACTTGAGAGCCTAGGTATCATTGCTTTCTGGTGAGCCATCTCAATTATAGCTGTTCTTTAGCATTATTTTTTTTTTAAATATATTTTATTGATTTTTCACAGAGAGGAAGGGAGAGAGATAGAGAGTTAGAAACATCGATGAGCGAGAAACATCGATCAGCTGCCTCCTGCACATCTCCCACTGGGGACGTGCCCGCAACCCAGGTACATGCCCTTGACCGGAATCGAACCTGGGACCCTTCAGTCCGCAGGCCGACGCTCTATCCACTGAGCCAAACCGGTTTCGGCTTTAGCATTATTTTTATTACACACTGTCAACAATTCCAGAAAAGTATATTAAAAAACAACAACACATAAACTGTCCCTATTCCGTGGAGCATTTAAAAAGAAGAAGATATATGGAAAATATATCTAAAAAGCTTTCTCATAGTTAAGGCTTTTCAAAGTCAGTGTTCTAAATCAAAGGTTCAGAATCTCAAAGGGCCGCTCAATAATATAAGTAAGCAATTTATAAATAAGCATTGTGAAAATTTAGAATTTTTTAAGGAAAATGAAAATAAAGAAATATACTATATATTTAAGTGACACAATTCAAATTATTTCATTTTAAAATATATTCTTTTTAAAACGTGATATCCTTATATTAAAAATTAAACTGACTTAATTTTCCACCTCCACCATTTTAAACTGATAAGAACAGATACTACACTTGATCTTAGCCAAAAGGCCGAGAAGCGATCCCTCCACCATTTTAATAAAATCATTCTTGTCAAAATCACCAAACTTTCTCCTTCCCTGTACTCCTCTTCCTAACTTCTTACCCAAAACAATTGACAGAGTTCATTCCTTCTTTCTGGAAAGTTAACAAAAAGCAGTTAGTACAATGGAGAGAATGTTAAAACATGGAGAAAAATATACCAGGGATATTTCCTTTTTATCGCCTTACCTCATTTCTCTCACAGCTTTGGCCTGAAGGCCTCATCATTGGACCACATGGCAGAAGAACAGTGTGGGTAGCTAAAATTCTAAAAGAATCTGATCTTCCTGACCAAAGGTACCAGTTAATGTAGGTCTTCTTTTATATAATACCAGATTCCCAGTGCATGACATTCGTGAACTGGGGTAGGGGTGGGGGGGGGGGTGGTCCTCAGCCCTGCCTGTGCCCTCTTGCAGTCTGGGATCCCTCAGGGGATGTCTGCCTGCTGGCTTAGGCCCCCTCCCCAGGGATGGACATCCCCCGAGGGGTCCTTAGCGCTGCCATGGAGACAGGAGAGGCTCCGCCACCACTGCTGTACTAGCCAGCCATGAACCTGGCTTCTGGCTGAGCAGCACTCCCCCGTAGGAGCACATTGACCACCAGGGGGCAAGTCCTGCATTGAGCATCTTCCCCCTGGTTGTCAGTGTGCGTCAGAGCGACCAATTGGTCCGCCATTCAGTCAATTTGCATATTAGCCTTTTATTATGTAGGATAGGATTTTTTAAATTGATTTCGCAGAGGAAAGGAGAGAGAGATAGAAATAACAATGGTAAGAATCATTGATTGGCTGCTTCCTGCCCACCCTTTACTGGGGATTGAGCCCACAACCCAGGCATGTGCCCTTGACTGGAATGGAACCCGAGACCCTTCAGTCTGTAGGCTGATGCTCTATCCACTGAGCCAAACCAGCTAGGGCTAAATGTAGGTCTTGATGACCAGAGAATATGGGGGAAATCTCAGAAAAGAGAGATGGAGGAAGGAGATTCCCTGGTTTTGTATATTTCCCAAAAAAAGCCTCAGCCTCGCCTCTGAGCTGTGTATGTGATGGAGAGACCCAAGGAGCCATAGCGAGGCTTTGAACCTGAGTGGAGAATGTGATGGACAGAACCAAACAGCATAACAAGGGCTTGATAGTAACCACTTCTCACAAAAGGGAAGACAGAATTTGTGCTCTGAAGGTAAATTGCTTGAGTATCTAATAAAACGAAGAAACAAAACAAAATCAACATTTAAAAAATATACATATTTTTTAATTGATTTCAGAGAGTAAGGGATAGGGAGAGAGATAGAAACATTAATGATGAGAGAGAATCATTGATTGGCTGCATACCCTATACTGGGGACTGAGCCCACAACCCGGGCATGTGCCCTGACCAGGAATTGAACTGTGACCTCCTGGTTCATAGGTTGATGCTCAACTAGTGAGCCACACCGACTTGGCAAGATCAACGTTTTTATACAAAATTATGACAAGACTCGGATTCCATATGATCTAATAGTTGAAATAGCAGGAAACAAATCAAATTTTTTTGACATACAAAGAACCAGGAAAATATGAGCAATTTTGAAGGGGAAAAACACACAATACATATCAATGCTTGCTTAGATGACTCAGAATTTAAAATTACCACAAAAATATTTTAAAATTTTATTTATTGATTAATTTTTAGAGAGAGAAACATGGATTTGTTGTTACACTTATTTATGCATTCATTGGTGTTTTTTTTTTTAAATGGCAGTCATCACTGCCCCATTCTTTCTTTTTTTTCTTTTTAAATATATTTTATTGATTTTTTACAGAGA
Source organism: Myotis daubentonii (assembly GCF_963259705.1). Taxonomy (NCBI): domain Eukaryota; kingdom Metazoa; phylum Chordata; class Mammalia; order Chiroptera; family Vespertilionidae; genus Myotis; species Myotis daubentonii. The sequence continues at coordinate 154,488,553 of NC_081841.1, forward strand.
GGAAGGGAGAAGGATAGAGAGTTAGAGACACCGATGAGAGAGAAACATCGATCAGCTGCCTCCTGCACACCCGCCACTGGGGATGTGCCCACAACCAAGGTACATGCCCTTGACCAGAATCGAACTTGGGACCCTTGAGTCCGCAGGCCGACGCTCTATCCACTGAGCCAAACCGGTTAGGGCGGGTTGTTTTTTTTTAATATTTTAGAGAGCTGAAAGAAGAGAGAGAGAGAAAGATACATTGATTTATTGTTCCACCTACATTTGCATTCATTGGTTGCTTCTTGTATTTGTACTGACCTGGGATTGAAACCACAATTACAAAGATAAATGGTAATAAACATTTTTGTTGGCATATTTTCCAGATACGCTCTAGACTGGTCTTTCCAGATATTCTCACCAAAAACTTTCATAAAATTTTTAATTATAATTACATTAAACTTAGGAATGGTTTAAAAATAATTGACAAATTTACTATAGTGTCCATATTTTTAATATCTACTTTTTAAGTTCTCACTCAGCAAAGTTTCCATTTGTATGCCTAGGAGAGTCTGCATTTTTGTGTCTGTTAGCTCACAGTGTGTGTATTGCATGCTTTTTATTCACACATGCCATCCCACTCCAACTCTAGAAATAATTTAGGATATTTTATATAAAAACACTTTCAACAAAGATAAAATAAAACACTTTAAAAGTATAAATTATAAAATTTATGTTTCAGTCTAAAGTACCACATGTACAATGCATCACATGTCTTTATAATACGTAACAATTCTTAATAGGAAGGAGCACAATACAGTCATTGAAGATTCAGGCCCTGGGATATTCAGGGGAATTTTAAACCCACTCCTGCTACTCATTGTTCTGTAATTTTTAGCAAAATATTTAAGTTCTCTAAGACATTTTGTATTTATAAAAAGGGAATGATAAAAGTTGTGAGACTCATTATGACATGAGGATTGAATGAAATCAATAATGTAAAATGTTAGAGAAGGAATAGTCAATAGAGTTTAGCTATTGATAACATTACTGGTTTATTTCTCTATTACCCTTTGTCTCCGCATTTTCTGTTAGAACATGAGCCTCCCTCACTCCCTTTCAGATACCACCACCTAATCCTACTTGACAATTACAAAGCCCTTTATTCCTTGGAGTGAAATGAAGCTAACTTGCAATTGCGCTTTTATTTTTCTGACTGAATCAAGAAACTGTCTCTTGAATAAAACCAATGCAGCAAGGTTTTGGCTGTTCGTTGGAAAGGGATTACAATTTATATTTTTCAACTGTAACTTCATGGAGAAAATTATATTATATAACATGAATTAAAAGTTGCAGAAGACGATCATATATCCGTTTTCAGGGAAAACCTAACTATTACTATGGCTGAAGGCAGATTGTGTGTGTGTGTGTGTGTGTGTGTGTGGTAATGTAGAACATAGCTTACAACTTGGCAAACAATATATTCAACAACATCCATTCATTCTGCAGCATAGCAACAGGTTTATTAGACCTGCTTCTTAAAAATTCCATCTATGTAGACTGATACAATGACAATAGAAAACTCTATAAAAGTAATTCGAAAATAACCATGAAACATGAAATCTTCATATTTAGCTCCTTGCTGATATAACTTAATTTAGAGTAGATTTGTCCTCCTTTCAATGAAGTGTCAAACATTTTTGTTCAACTTATTTCTTGATAGTTTATGTTTTTTTTAATTTAGGTATAATTGACATATAACATTTTATTAGTTTCAGGTGTACAACATAATAATTGGATATTTATATATATTGTGATTTGATTACCACAGTTATTCTAGTTACCATCTACCACCATATAAAATTACAAATTATGTTTTTGTGATAGGAACTTTAAAGATTTACTCATTTAGCAACTCTCAAATATGCAATGAAATATTTTTTTACTGCAGTTACTATGGAGTAAATTACAACCCTATGACTAATTTATAACCAGAAGTTTATACCTCTTGAACCCCTTCATCCATTTCACACACTCTCTAACTCTCTTCCACTTTGGCAACTACCAATCTCTTCTGTGTATCTTTTGGTTTTGTTTTGTTTTATTTGTTCATTTGTTTTGTTATTTATTTATTTATTTATTTATTTATTTATTTATTTATTTTATATTGATGGAGAGAGAGAGAGAGAGAGAGAGAGAGAGAGAGAGAGAGAGAGAGATATGAGAGGGCAACATCCATCTATTGCCTCCTACATGGGGATTGAGCAGAAACCTGGATGTATGCCCTGACTGGAAAAATCGAACCTGACACCTTTTGGTGTATGGAAGATGCTCCATCTAACTGAGCCACATCAGCCAGGACACTTTTGTCTTTTAGATTCCACATAAAGATAAATAATATGGCTTTGTCTTTCTTTGAGCTAAGTTTTCAAAGATGAGTGTTTTAGGCAGATAAAAAAAATAAGCCTCTTGTCATATAGTGGTATTTTACTTAATCATCTGAAAATCAAACATAGATTTTACATGGAACATGTAAGAATTCTATGAAGTTAGTGATATGACACATATAGTACTATAGATTTGGCATGCACCTTGAAATAGAGAAACAAGATTAAGGTGTTGTATGGTTCTGCCATATTTGATCAAAATAAATTTATGGAGAGACTTTATTGGGATACTAGAAGCCCAGTGCACAAATTCGTGCATGGGTGGGGTCCCTCAGGGTGGCCTGTGGAGATTGGGCCCCAGCTCGGGTCCCCAGCCTCATATCCCCACAGCCCCACAGTCCCACCTGGCACCCCACCTTAGCCTGGTGCCACACCTCACCTGCTCCACCATCCTGCCTGTGGAGCGATTGATCAGGGCCAGGCCCCCTGCCCAGCTCCCTCACTGCCTGGGAGCCTGGCAGTGGCCCCGCCCCCCACCTTTGCTGCTGGTCACACTCTGCAGGGCTATCAGCAGGGCGATCAGCCGTGGCTTGCACCCGCCTTATCCTGGCACCACCCACTCACCTGCTCCACCATCCTGCTGTGGCCCTGCTCTCATCGGGGCCCATTGGGGCTGGCAGCACCTCCACTGCAACCGGCTGCCAACGCTGCATCGCTGATGCCCACCATGTTCCGTGCCACCCCCTGGTGGTCAGCGCACATCATAGTGAGTGGTTGAACTGCCAGTCAAACTCCCAGTGGAACAACTGCTAGAGGGGACAATTTGCACAGTAGGCTATTATTATATAGGATATTTTGCATTAGCTAATTATAAAACATTTTATTAAACTATAATATCCATGTAGAAGTATGCATATATCATTTTTGCAAAAGTTGATAACTTTTCACTAACTGAACACACTTGCATCAAGAGCATATCACTACCAGCATTTCTGAAACACATCAGGGGCTTTTCTCATTGTTCCTTAAAGCCATTATGCAATTCCTGGTGTGTATCATTATCCAGGCTTCCAATATGAGTTGGTTGTACATTATATTTTCACTTAATACAAAGGAAACCAGACAAGATACATATGTATTCTGTGTGTGATGCCTTTCACAAAACATTTGGTTTTTTGAAATTAAACTATGTTGTCAAGCATAGCAGCAGATGGTTTACCCGTATTGTTGTATAGTATTTTATTCTATAATTTATTCACTAGTTCCATTCTCAATGGGAATTTATGTAGTTTTAGGCTTGAAGCTACTTTGAGTAGTGCTGCTATAAACATTTAGTACTTATATTTTGGTTAACATATGTATGCATTTCTGTTGGAAATATACCTAAGAGTGAAATTGCTGCTTTATGGGGTGTACATATGGTCACATTAATTTGACCTTTTGTTTCAGGTTTAAGTTCAATTTGTGGAAATGGAGGTTATAAGAGTTTGGACAGAAGGTGGTCAGGAGATCAATACCGACTGACACTTCACTCTCCACCTCTAATTTTCTTGCTAAATGAAGTAACTATTTCTGCATGTTGAATTATCTTCCAAGGGACTACTTAGCCTACACTAAATTAGTCTTGTGACTGGTCCATTTTAGATGTGCAGTTTATACTATCAGATGGATCTCAAATGGGATAAGCCCACTCTCTCCTCATCCCATCTGCCACTGTACCGAAAACCATACTGTTTATACAGATATAATAAATATTAACCCAGATGTGGAACTATATTCTGATGTGCACTGGGAAATAAGCTGTGCAGAGAAATAAAAGTAATATGAAAATATTGTTGAACTTAAACTGAGAAAAATAAGCACCATATTGCTTTCTTCTAAAGTATGATGAAGCATTCATTTAGAAATGAGCTGATTCATTTGTACATAGGACATAGACATATTTGCAGGTCATATTTTTAAACTGAGCCCTAAAAAAGATTCAGTTTGTACTTGTTTTTTATAAGAAGATAAATGTTTAGAAGAAACTTTATAGGCATGTGATGTTTTATGTAGCCACATTGGTAAATAACTAGCAAGACAACAGGTGAGAGGGAAGGAAAAGGCAAGGCCAGATAAAGCAGAGGTGCAAAGATAAAGTGAACTGGAAAAGTGTCATAGAGTCTTAGAAAAACCGTGTGTCCTTGGAATTAATAATTGTTTCTCACCCACTACTTTCAAGATTGTGTATTGGTAGATTTTATTAACAAACAAAAGCAACATCTGCTCAGGAAAATTGCAAAATCAGTTGGGGAAAGTACATTGCAATAAATGGCTGGGATACCAAACAGCATGTGATGTGCTTTATAAAAGAGGAATAAAGCGCAGAAGGATAGGAGGTAATGTAAAATCCCAGGGGTGGGAGTCAATATATTTACAACTTTGCAGGAAAGTGCGTAAAACGCTGATGGGAACCATGTCGTGGGCAGCTGAGACCCACAATGTGGAGGGAGAGGATTTTATCTTTAGACTGCAGGGGAAGAAATCTTGGGTTTAGACTGAGGAGGACATTGTAAGATATAAAAATATTTCCAAGAGTAAATCTGGAATTCAGTGTCAAAGTGTGACCCTCCAGTGGTGGGGAAAGAACATGAAGCTAGAGGAGGAGAACCTGAGGTGAGTGTCATGTCAACCATAAAACAATCATATAATATGAAACAAACTGATAAGTGATCTGTTTATTTTTAATGTATATGAAGTCAATATTACTGCCAGTTATTGTCAATATAAATTGATTAGAGGCTGAACAGGAAGATAATGATATGGAAGTAATAGGAATTATATGTTGTGGTAATGAGGTAAGAAAATGATTTTTCACAATCACCAATTATTACACTAATGAAGAAATTAATCAAATATAGAAAATATAATTGGAAAACTGATGAGTGAACATGATTGACTATACTACTTTGGGAATAAGTTAAGGCACAAAATAGGAAGTTTTTACATGATTAGTATTAGATGTTTATTCGGAATGTTTGCCTTCAGGAAGAAAGGATAGAAAAAGGACAATTGCCAAGAACTAAATGCTGATTTTCTGAATAATTTCAAGGTTTATTACTAGTGGCCTAACATATACTGGTAAATGCCATTTTCTTTATGGTATATAAAATATTGACTTTTTCTCTGTGTTTTAATCAACTGCACCAGAACATAAGCTCTTTAAAGGAAGGAAAGGTGAATTATGTTTAAGATCTGGTGTAATATTTCATAAAAACCTGATTATCTTGCAAGAAACACAGCTGCACTGAAGCTGACTTAAGTAAAATGTTGTTATACAGCCAGGAGAGCATCTCAAAGAACAGAAGGGAAAGGACATCATAGCACCATTGAGTAATAGTGTGTATGTCAGTAATAGGCTAGAGCCAGAGCCTGACAAAATTCTAATGTTTTCTGTATCTGTCAGCATTGTTTATTTACATTTATACCTAATTCTTTTCTTAACTCTTTGCAAAACAGCTTTCTCTAGCTCTCTAATCTTCGGAGTGAAACATACTACTGCTGAGTGCTTCTGAGTTCCCATGTTACAGAAGCCTTCCACCCAGGGGAGATGAAGTGTGCCTTTGCTAATACCAATTTGAATTTCCAGGAAGGAGTAATTGTATGAATAAATTTAATACAGGTGCCCGATTCTGAACGAATCGACTGCAGCCAGGGGTGCAGCAACAGATGGTTCCAGCATAATGCCTGCCCAAAGGACAAACATTTACAAAAGAAAGGACAATTGTTCTGAGATCCCTACAGTGACCTACAGTTCTCATTGTGGATGTGTTAAATGAATAATAAGAATGTCACATCCAGTTCTTCTCTAGTGAGTGTGTGTATTCCTCCTGGCCAGACACTCTTTGTAGCTGAGCTATTTTAAGAAAAACTATTAGATGTAGTAAAAGAGCCAAAATTATTTGGGATTAGATAAGACCACTAGAATTTTCTTTTATTGTCAAACTATACTATTTGACATAGAATATGCGATGTTTAGGTGTTCAAATTCCACCTCTTTTATTTATTAACTAGAGGCCCGGTGCACAAAAATTTGTGCACTCGGGGGGGAGGGGGGCTCCCTCAGCCAGGCCTGTGCCCTCTCGCAGTCTGGGACCCCTCGGGAGATAACGACCTGCTGGCTTAGGCCTGCTCCCAGCTGGCAGAGGGCAGGCCCAATCCCTAGGTGCAGCCCTTGGTCGGGCTCAGAGCAGGGCCGATTGGGGTGTTGGGGCACCGTCCCCTGTCACACTCAAGGCAGGGTTGATGGGGAGGTTGTGGAGCAACCCCTGTCACACACAGAGCAGGGCCAATCAGGGGGTTGGGGCGCCGCCACTCTCACACTCAGGGCAGGGCTGATGGGGAGGTTATGGCTCTACCCCGTCACACACAGAGCAGGGCCCGTGGGGGGGGAGCTCCCCCCTATCAGGCACAGAGCAGGGCTGATCAGGGGGTTGGGGCCCCGCCCCCTGTCACGCTGATCCCGGTGCCGGGAGGCATATTACCCTTTTACTATATAGGGTAGAGGCCTGGTGCATGGGTGGGGCCGGCTGGTTTGTCCTGAAGGGTGTCCTGGATCAGGGTGGGGGTCCCCACTGGGGTGCCTGGCCAGCCTGGGTGAGGGGCTGAGGGCTGTTTTCAGGCTGGGGGTGACTGAAGCTCCCAACCGCTCCTTTTTTCCTTTTTTTTATTTTTTTTTTTATTCTGGGCCAGCTTTACCTTGAGGCTTGGCTCCAGCTCTTAGGCCTCCAGCTGAAAGGAGGTTTCTGGCCTTTGCTTACAATGTTGCGAATCTGCTGGCTGAAGTTGGGCGTATTTGTTACAGAGTTTCTTAAACTGCCCGCTCAGAGGCAGCCGCAGGCGGGGAACGTTGGTTTCCTCCGTCACTGAGGCAACCAAGCCTCATGTTAGTTTCAAGCTGCCTGGCTGCCGGCCGCCATCTTGGCTGACAGTTAATTTGCATATCTCGCTGATTAGCCAATGAAAAGGGTATCGGTCGTACGCCAATTACCATGTTTCTCTTTTATTAGATAGGATTTTACATGCTTTAGATATGCTTTTTTCTTTAAAAAGATACATCTGAGCTCTGGCTGGTTTGACTCAGTGGATAGAGCATTGGCCTGTGGTCTGAAGGGTCCTTTTTTCAATTCTGGTCAAGGGCACATGCCTGGGTTTTGGGCTCGATCTCCAGTGTGTGGCGAGCAGGAGGCAGCTGATTAATGATTCTCTCTCATCATTGATGTTTCTATCACTCTCTCCCTCTCTCTCTCTCTAAAATCCATAAAAAATATATTTTTAAAAAAGATATATTTGACTCACTTGTAAAATGGGAATAACAATAATAAGTATTGCCTAGGACTGTGTGTAGATAAAACAAGATATTTTCTGAAAAGTGCCTGACATAGTGCCTATCATATAGTAAGCATGCCAATAGTATTGTATTGTTCATATTTCTTTTAGTCTTTTTATTAGGTAGTTACCTTAGTTATCCTTTGGTGCTGTAGCAGATATCACAAACCTCGTGGCTTAAAACAACACAAATTCATTGTCTTACAGGAGATCAGAAATCTGAAATAGGTTTTACTGAGTTAAAATCAAACTGTCAGAGGGGCTGCCGAGGGCTTTAGGGAAGAATCTGTTTTCCAGCTCTGAGGGGCCAGCGAACGAACTGCATTTCTTGCCTCATGGCTGCTTTCTCTATCATCAAAGCCAGCAGTGAAGCATCCTCAGATTTCTCTTTCTGATTCTGACTTGCCTGCCCTCATCTTACACCAAACTTTGTGATTAAATTAGGCCCACCTGGATAACCGAGGCTAAGTCCCAGGCTCCATCTAAGATTCTTAACTTAATCCCTTTTGCTGTGTAAGGTAAAGGCATTCGCAGGTACAAGGATTCAGATGTGGACATTTTTGGGGCAGCTATTATCTTGCCTACCATAGCAACAATGCTCTTTCTCAAGAGTAAGTCTGTATTTTACAAAACTTACTCTATGAAGTTGTCATTCTGTTCTATATCAATTTTTGGTCTACAAACTCATTTCCTAACTATAAAAAGAATATAGTAACTGAAGAAAAAATACTAACAAATAAAGTCATGTCTATGGAATGAAAAAGAATAGAATTACTGATGCTGGCATTAGACTATTATGAAAATATTTCTCATATATATTCATGAGAACCTTTTGATATTATGTTAATATATACAAAACAAGCTATAGGGAGGTATATCATGTTGCAGAAAATATTATTCCAAACAAAATACTTCTCAGTTATAAGTTGTTCTTTATAACCTACTGGTGTATGGAATGAAATTACCAGTGACCTGTATTGCTTAAAGCAGATCAAATTTGTTGACCAGATATAAACAATAAAAAAGTATTCTAAACATATTGCCAACACATGATTTTAAATTTTACTTAATTCTACGAAAAATACATTTAAGTTGAAATGGAGAAAGAATATTTAAAAACTCTAGCTAATATTATTAGTTCCAGAATTGCCTAGACCAGTGGTCGGCAAACTGCGGCTCACGAGCCACATGCGGCTTTTTGGCCCCTTGAGTGTGGCTCTTCCACAAAATACCGACTTCTGTGCATGGGCCACGAAGTTTCAATCGTGCTGTACATGCGTACCCGCACGTGGTATTTTGTGGAAGAGCCACACACAAGGGGCCAAAGAGCCGCCTGTGGCTCGCGAGCCACAGTTTGCCAACCACTGGCCTAGACCATATGAACAAATATGTAGCTTCTAGCAATGTTTTTTCTTCCTATCATTTCATGTCACATGCAGACCAATTTTGCTCTTGAGAGAAAACAGAAACTCTGCCTAGCCCTTTACAACTGAGGCAATCCTTCCTAACTGCTGTGAGATACCAAAGCAAGATTTTTTTTTACTTAAATTGATTAGTAAAAATAAAATATATAGCTATACAATAAATGGTTTGCTCTGAAATTTGTGCAATGTTTTATGAGCTGATTCTAAATGTTTATTCAGACTTTGGAGAAATCATTATTAGCCAAAAGATACCTCTTATAGTACCACAAGAGCCTAGAATTTAGTCTTTATTGGGCCTCTCATGTTAGACAAATTCTGATTGGCTTTAAAGTTTAAGCTTAAAGCTAGTTTGACTTCAGTTAATCTTGAATTATTTGAAAGATCATTGATTTTTCTGACTGTGTGACTTTTGTCTTGTTTCCAATTTTGACCATGCTTTGGATGACTTTTCCCCAAAAAAGCAGTCCATAAAATAAAGTTGTGGTAAAAGAAAGCCTTGCTTTAAGGTTACCTGGCATTATCTCCACATGACATTTGCTTTAAAAGAACTCTGTGAGAAATAAACAACCTTGCCAAAAGAAAAATAGCACTTGAAAAAAGGAAAAAAAATCTTGCCACTGAAGATAAGCAAAAAGGATAATGAATGCTATAATCTCCCAAAATTACCGTTCCATTTGTTAATGTTTATATGTCAGATGAAGGAATAGTAGATTAAAAGTACCTACTTGTTTATATGCACAAAGATGCCAAATTAAGTCCCCATTTTCTGGTGCTGAAACTTGATTAAGCTGTTCTGGACATACTCCTTTTTGAAGGTTAGAGAGGCAAATAAGTAGTGAGTGAAAGGATTTTGTTTGATGATCTGGACAATTTCAGGGAATGAATACACAGTAACACATCATTTATAAATCAACTTATATAAAATATGAAAACCCATCTTGATTATGAGGCCAAATTATAGTGTTTAACTAAGAATTTAATTTCTGAGTAGGCAATTTAATTGTAAAAGATTAACAAAAGATTATAAATTATGCTTTGCTAATAATTCAATTCAAAATTTTTGGCATACATAATGCTAGGTCCTGGGAATAAATTTGTAAAGGAGATTGAGTGGCTCCCTTTCCACATGAACTATACATTTCATTGGAGAAAATGGGCAATACTCATTTCAAATATGATGATTGTTATGAAAGCAGTAAAAAGGGGTAATATGGGACCATCTGGAAAAACAACCTAACCTACTATTTCTACTTTGTTGCCATTTATAGTTTTTAGTGTGATCTGACACCATCCCTCAAGAAGTAGGATGGTAATTGCTTCCTAGCTGCCTTTCTTCCTTCTTTTCCTTTTTTTCTACATCTTTATTTTAAATCTGTACTCCCTCCTTTACATAAATATCTAAGTAAAGTATGTGCACAACTTTCTCTGCTAGAAATGGCCACATAACAGTGAATATAGGCACACAACCCTACCCTCCTAAGGTTTAAAATAAACCAGGTTATACAAATATTGAAGAAGCAACTACTTGAATTATTAATTAGTTAATTGCTACCAGTAACTTCTTTGAATGAGAAGTACAAATTTCTATAAGAGAGGCACCTGATTATTGTTTTATAGGAGGTGATGCTTAAATTGGGATTTTTAAAGAACAAGTAAAAAAATGTTTTCCAAGCAGATGGAACATCAGCGTATGTGAAGGTTTTAACATAGGAAGGATTTGGAAGAATTAAAGGAGCCTACTACAAAGAGGGTTTGGAACAAGAAGCAAGAAGACCTAACCGGTTTGGCTCAGTGGGTAGAGCATCAGCCTGTGGACTGAAGGGCCCCAGAATCGATTCCAATCAAGGGCGTGTACCTTGGTTGCAGACACATCCCCAGTAGGGGGTGTGCAGGAGGCAGCTGATCAACGTTTCTAACTCTCTATCCCTCACCCTTCTTCTCTATAAAAAGATCAATAAAATATATATTTTTTTAAAAAAGAAGCAAGAAGAAAGATGCTTCAGAGATACATTACCATTTGATAGATGAGAAACTAAGCATTAGGAGCCAATTTAATATAGCATTTTATCATGTGATAATAACTGAAAGGCTAGAGATGAAGCCAGAGTTCAATTATAGAGAATGTAGTGAATATTAATATGCAAAACCTTTTCCTCTGGGGAGAAACTCAGGCAGTTATGATATGACTCTTCTTCAAACATAGATCTTTATAAATACAAATATCCTTCCCCTTGCCAGTGAATGATTAAACTAGAAAAACTGAAACTTAGTATATACCTATATTGCCCAAAGGCAGTCAAAATGACTGCATTGTGAAAGAATAACTAATGTGTAAAGAAATTTGTTTAAAATTAATTTTTAATATTTTGTATATTATTTACAGTTATATAACAAGTTATTAGTAAATATTAACAAAAAAATTACTTCACTTGAAAAAATAAATCATGCATTATTATTTGTACATTATAATTATGCAAATGAAAGTGGAAATCTTTTTATGTGTACATCTTCCGCAAACATACTTTTGACATTTTTCACATATATTATTTGTTTTGTTGTGGCAAAGTCATACTTGACAAATTTTGCGTTTGTTAGAATGGGTTGCATTTGATGATGTTGCAGTTGATCTTTGTGGGTCTTCATGTTCTGATGAATTTTTCTGTCTTGCAGCTCTGTATTCGGTGGAAAGCTGTTCTGCTAATTGAAACAAGAACGCTTTTCATTGTATTTGTATTCCTGTCGTTTCTTTGTAAAGGATCCAAGCATTTATAGCAGCCAAATCTAAAATATTGAAAAATATTTGGAGGGGCCATCTATGAGAGCTAGCTTTTACTGTGTATTTTCTGGCCATTTGATCCGCCATATCAACTCCAAATTTTGTGCTGTTATAAAATTGAATAGATTCCGGTAACAATTTTTTATTACTTTTATCAATTTTCACAAATTTATGCTTAGAACTTAGAACAGCTACTCTTTTATTTGGTTTGCTTTTATATATTGTAAGAACACAATTCTCTCATTTATATAGCAGAGTGGAAAAACGAGGCATGTTATCCTTCGTTTGTTTGGCTGCTTTTGGGTAGTTCTCTTCTGTTTCCTCTAATAGTTCCAACTAGAGTTGTTTGTTTGGCCAATAATTTTGTCGCGAGTGACATGCTAGTGAAAAAGTTATCGGTCGTGATATTTCTTCCACAGCCTGTATATGGCTGGACAAGTTTCAGAACAACGTGTTCACTGAGAAGCATTGACGATGGTTGTTGTTCATCTTTCCCCAAATAAGGAAAACCATTCAAAACATATTTGCTACTAACATCTGATGCAAGCCAGAATTTGATGCCAAATTTGTTGGGTTTATTAGGCATATACTGTGTAAACCTGCACCTGGCTTTTGACGGAAATAATTGCTCGTCAACTGTTATATTTTGCCCTGGTTGATAGCAAGCTTGACTCTTTTCAATGAACTTGTCCCATACTTCCGAAACCAAGGCAAACTTATTTGTTTGTAGGTGCCTACTTCTTTTGGTTCTTTTGTCAAAACAAATAAGTCGTAGGATTTCCTTGAACTTTTCTCTGGCCATAGTTTTCCTGAAGAATTCGGGACCCCACTTTGCTGACCATAAATAACTGAGTTTTAAAGTTTTTGCCTCGTAGGCTCCACGAGCATATGAAATCCCAGTACATGCACGTATTTCCGGTAATGTTGTTGTCCAATCGTTCCTCAAAATTCCGCGGCCTTCTTCTGTGCACTTCTTTATATGTTTGATAATATAGTTATCTATTATCAACGAGAACGCACTGATAAGATTATCTGCCATAATGTTCCTTTTTGCGTAGCCTGTTGGCCCTTTCACACCCTTGAAAATACAAGTAGATGGTAACCTTCCAGGAATACCACCTTCGTCAAATTTTGACCACACAGTACCATGGGCAGCTGTTTCGGTCTCCTGAACGGTGTGTTCAGTTTCTTTATCAGAGTCTGAACTACTTAGCACCCTACACCTTTTCCTGGGCATATTGATGGCACTTTCCTTTTCATCATTGGTGATCGACTCTTCATCGCTATCTTCAGTGTCAGATGTTTCACTTTGAATATAATCCGCTTCATTTTCAGATGATACTTCAGAATTTGTTGCATCTGATTCTATATCGGAGCACTCTTCACTTATGTTCATTAGCTTTTCCAATAACTCCCTTCTATTCGACATTTCTTTCATGAATGTAGGGAGCAAAAGAAATAAAATAAACAACTTATTAGAACAAGTATCACTGCATAAAGATTCGAATAAAAAGTAATAGTTTAGCTTATTGAGCAACTGCAACTTATCAAGTATCGACAATTTATCATGTACTTGTATGTTATCATGTGATGGTAATTGAAAAAAAATGAAAACTGTTATTTCAATACAGAGCCGAACTGGTCATATAAGAAATTTGCTCAATTCAATAATAAGAGTCATTTGATTATTTAAAATTTCCCAAGCAGTCGAAATGACTGCTTTTGGGCAATATAGGTATAACACACACACACACATATATATATATACCGGAAATGAAGGAGGGGGGAGGTAACTACAATTATTAATAAACGCATTTATATGTTGTACAAAAAGTCACAAAATTCTAAGACATTGTTTCCTTATATACATAATTGTTTTTCTAATTGAAATTGAAAAGCAGTCAAAAATGACTTCCTTGGGCAATCTAGTGTTAAGCGTTCCTGACCAAAGCCAATCACTGCATAGCTTTCCTCTGTATATAAAGAATGCACATGTGACCCAAATTGACCCAATAAGACATGAAGGCATGGACTTTTTCTGTGCTGATATAAGGCCTAGACTATTTCAGCCATCACAGAGAAGATGCCAAACTAAGAGAACCTCAAAGAAATGAGATTGGAGAAATCTCACTAAATCAGTCTTACACCCACAATAGGCCTGGGTTTTCAGGTATGTGGGCCAGTACCCAGAAGTATTTTCAGTTATTGGAAACATAGAAACTGGAGATGACATGAAGAAAATTATGCTTTAGGAGGCTAATTTGGTGACAGTGAGAAAATATTAAGGTTTATTGTGCCTATGTATTTAGTGCTTATATACTTCTGATCTGTAAAACAATATAAAACTGGAATATATTTTCATAGATTTCTTATTATTTAAAGTATTTTTAGCCTTCATGTATTTTTGTAGAGTTCAGTTTGTCTAGGGAGGGCCTCATAGGGAAGTATAGGCTTGGTGGAAATATCAAGAATCATTACCTATTTATCTTTTTTTTGAAAGGTACAGGTATTCGATTTTGTTAGTTTATCAGAGCCTGATAGCTAAATATAATCATATGTCACAAAATCACAAGCATAAAATAGGACCATTATCTAACATCATATACAAAAATCAACTCAAAATAAATTCAAAGCTTAAATATAAAACCTAAAACCATGAAACTCCTAGAAGAAAAGTAGGAAAAAGATTTCTTGACATTGATCTTTATAATAATTTTTTGGATATAACACCAAAGCATAGGCAACAAAAGCATAATAAACAAGTGTGACTACATCAACCTAAGAAGCTTCTTTATAGCAAAGGGAACAATAAACAAAATTTAAAAGTGTAACCTATGAAATGAGAGAAAATATTTGCAAGCCATATATCTGATAATGGGTTAATATTTAAAATATTTATGGAATGCCTATAGCTCAGTAGCAATAAAAACAACCCAATAAAAATGAGAAAATGAACTGAATAGACATTTCTCCAAAGAAGACACACAATGGCCAACAGGTGCTCAACATTGGTAATCATCAGAGAAATACAAATCAAACCACAACAAGATATCACCTATTATGGCTCAAAAAAACAACAACAAAGAAAAACAAACCCCCCAAAACCTAAAAAGTTTTGGAGAATATGTGGCGAAAAGGCAATTTTTATACACTGTTGGTGGGAATGTAAATTGGTGCAGCCACTATGGAAAACATACATTAAGAAAATAGAGAATGTTGCCATTTGTGAAATCATGGATGAATCTACAAATTATTATGTTAAACGAAAAAAGCCAGACACAGAAGAACAATACCACCTTGTCCATTATGTATAATTCATCTAAAATATTAAAAATTGTAGAATAAGAAAGTGTAATGGCAGGTGGCAGGTGCTGGAGGGAGGAGAAAATGAGGAGCTATTATTCAAAGGGTATAAATTTTACATTATGCAAGATGAATAAGCCCTTGAGATATATAGTACAAAGTATTGCCTATAGTTAACACTGAGGTACTGTTACTTTAGACACTTTCTAGGAGGGTGGATCTTATGCTTAGTGTTCTTATCGACATCATCATTATAAATAAGAAGGTGACAGAAAACTTTTGCAAGTGACAAATAGGTTTATCATATAACTTATGTTCATGATGTCATGGGTATGTTATCTCCAAGTTAATCAAGTTGTATACATTCAATATGTACAGATTTTTTACGTTAAAAATATTTTTCTTATTTATTCTTCTGCTTCCCTAAGTGATATCTCACAACTATGCTGATTTCTGCTCCTTGAATCAAACTTTAATACTTTCAGTTTCTTGAACTCATTTCTGGCCATCTGCTCTAATTTCACTCTCTTCCCAGGAAACTTCATTTAAATTGATTCAGTATTAAATTTGTTCATTAAAACTTAACATTTTCCCAGACATGTTGAATTATATTATGATCAGCAACTATCTATGTTTTATATCAGCTTTCACAAACCTCAAATGATATTTGATATTTTTTATTGATTTTTTACAGAGAAGAAGGGAGAGGAATAGAGAGTCAGAAACATCGATGAAAGAGAAACATCGACCAGCTGCCTCCTGCACACTCCCACTGGGGATGTGCCCGCAACCAAGGTACATGCCCTTGACTGGAATCGAACCTGGGACCCTTCAGTCCGCAGGCCGATGCTCTATCCACTGAACCAAACCGGTTTGGCAGATATTTGATATTTTAACTTAAACCTCACCCAGGCTTCCTAGTTCAGATACTCTTGCTGATTTGCACATTAACAACAAAACACAGACACACACACACTCACTCAAGCATTCTCCAAATTGCACACACATTTCAGTTATGATAGTATATAAACTGAGTAATTGCATAAAGTACACATTTTGCTGCTAGCTCTTTAGTCCACAGATTGCTATATAAGTAATAGATGTGATTCATTCATGATAAGTAACCAATCATGTAACTGTTTGAAAAGTTTGTGGGTGATTGGTTATCACATATTTTTAGTCATTTCATGTCCAGGCAGCACAGTATATAGTTGTGTTGCCTCCTTAGCACCTCCCAATAAACTCATGTGACAAAAAAAAAAGAAAGAATAATGGAAGGAAGGCACTGCTAAAAGAGTTAAAAATGCAGCAAAGAAATGAACAATGAAAATGCTGAAAGTGATATTGAAATATAATCTGACTAGAATTATAGAAGAGATAGCTGACCATAGAAATATTGACATTGCCATTGTTGGAAAGACTCTAGATGAGCACTAGAGGAATTTAGTGATGGTGAGATTGTTGCCTTAAATGAGGAAAGCAGTTGTGATGAAAAGAATGAAAATATCCCAGAGTAAGTGACACCACAGAAAAAAAAAAAACACAACTTCACATTTGAGGACTCACTTGGAGATAATTCATGACAATGAAGTAAAAAGGATACAACCCTGAATGCTGATCCAAACTTAGAAGGGAGTATGGTAATTTGACAAGGCATAGAAAGATGCACACTCAGTTTTAAGTTAAAGGATGAGAAGAAGGCAAGCATTATTCAAAGTACTATTGATAAGTTTCTTTTAATAAAACACTTGACTTTTCAATGTTTCTAATGCTTTAAGTTACTGAACATGTGTTAATTTTGCTATTTAAAAATTTTCCCTATCTATCTATATAAAACCCTAATATGCAAATCAAGAATGGCTGGTCACCCTACAAATCAGCCCTGATTGCCGGCCAGGCCTAGGGACCCTACCCTATATATTGGGAACAGTCTCTTAGATTTAAAAATTAAAACCTGGCAAGGCTACTCTAACATTGAAAAAACAGGATGATGCAGCGATGACATGCATGGACTCTGGCTTGCACATTTTTTGTGGTCAGCACTGATTCTGACACTTATAACTGTGTGACAAAGCCAATTACTTAACTTCTCTCTGCTTCAGTTTTTCCACCCATAGATGGGAAAATGGTACTACTGCCTCAGAAGGATCATGTTATGTACTACTTTTTATAATCAGGACAAAAAATGTAGCTGTCCATACAACAGCAAGAAGCCATCACATCTCTTGTTTAGATAAACACAATGATCTCTCTCCATACTCTTCTTCCTTTCTGGGTTTCAACTCACCAATTCATCCTCCACAGGGCAGCCAAATTGAGCTTCAGATAAAAATAAATCAGTTCATATTACGCTTACAACACTGGGACTAAAACTATGACCCTCCCTTCATTTACAGGTCAATAGGATGCCCCATAGGCTTGGCGTAAAACCAGACTTCTTCCCACATTTCTCAACTCCACCCACGTGGGTCAGTGTCCATACACTGTAGAGTAAGACCGCTCCTCCTTCCATATGCATCCAAAGGGAACCCCAAACACTGAGACTAAAGCCGTGCACCCTCAGGATTCCCACCCCCCTTCAACATACACAGTCAGGAGGGAGTCCCAGACTTTCCACATGCTCTCGCACTCACAGCTTTGCCACCTGTATCTGCCTTGAGTTCACCAGGACTTATTCTTTTAATCAGCCCACAACTGAAACTACTGGTTTCAGAATCATTCCACATCTCCTGCACTCTAATCACTTCTCTTCTTCCTGTTGAAACTCTCCTATCCTTCTTGCAAAACTTCCAATATACCCTTTGGAGAAAAAGCTCCTAGATCCTCAACATTTTCTCTACAGACTTCGTCTTCTTGCTCATACAGAAAACACTACTTGCAGCCTTCTCAATTAACACAGAGTTTGTCTCCTCACTTAATTCACTAGGTTGGTGTCCTATGTTCTAAATTCAATTTCTAGATTATTCTCTTTGTCCATAAAAATTAGCTTTGCATCTATGATAACTGAGCCTTTTAATTGCTACTTCTCATTCTTGTCTATTACCAATCTTTTCATAAACTCTTCCATTTTTTAATCATTTGAATGTTTGGCTAATGGGCTCTTCAACACTACTCTGGTGACTTTTCTCAGTGATCTTATCAGTTTCTATTTCTGATGCCTGGACATTCAGTTTCTCGAGTTACTCTCTCTATTTATGCCATCCTTCACCCTAACTCAGTCACTCCCAGAAGTATAATCTATAATCTGCCATCACGTATGGCATCAGACCCTTTATAATTTAAATTTGCTGAACACTAAACTCTATTTCTACCTCATTCCATCAAATATTTCAACAATCTTTTCAACCCTATTGAAATTTTTCACTTTGCCTATTTCCTTCATATTCCTTCCTTCCTGCTTACCCAGATTACATTCTATAATCAATCACTACAACCATTACCTTTCATATACACTATACTTTTTTTACTGCCTCCTTAATTTTTTGTACTCTTGGCAAAATCACTAACCAATTAAATTCATCTTTTTGTTTATTCCATGTTTGTACCAATGAAGTTGAATGTGTGAATAAAAACACAATCACTGTGACTTTTATTTTATAGTCATGATTATAAACATTAAGCAGATTCTTAAAGTTGCTCACAGTCATACCTTAATTCCTTATGCCATTAAGTTGCTTAATTTCCTACATGTTCATGTCATATCTACTCCTTTTTCCTTGAACTTCAGATAGCTTTTCCATAGACTCATTCTTTCGCTAATGACCTTTTATTAATTTTTATTAAAATTTTCTCTGTAAAAAACTGCAGGTAACAACAAAATTTCCCCCCAACTCTTAGTATTATATCTATCCACCTACCCATATCATCTGTACACACCACTTGTTAATCTCTCTAAACCTAATGAGGCGGTCAACTGGCTCTGAATCTCATCTTTTCCCCCTGTTCTAAAACATTGCTCCAATAATTTTCCACTTTTCTAACATCAATTTTACCTGTCCATTAGATCCATTTTAATCATCATACAAATTTGTATAAATTTTCTATCTTTACAAAAGGAAACAAACAAAAATCTCCACAGATTTTTTTTATTGATTTCTTTTCCCAACTGCTACCTCCACATTTATTTTTTGCATTTCTTTAAAGCAAAATTCTTTGAAATATTATTCTTCATCACTGTGTCATTTCAGACTTTCTTTTGTTTAATTGATTTCTTCTAGAGAGAGAGAGAAAGGGAGAGGAAAGGAAAGATATAGAGAGAGAAACATCAAGGTTAGAATAACACATCAATTAGCTGCCTCCTGCACACCCCCTACCGGGGATCAAGACCAAAATGGGAATTGAACCACCAACCTTTCAGCCCACAGGATGATGCCCAACCAACTGAGCCACACCTGCCAGGGCTAATCAGACTTTCACCCCAACTACTTCAGCAATATGGATCTCATCATGGCCACCAAGGCCCTCCATACTCCTAAACCTTATGGTCTGTTTCTAATCTATTTGTTTGATCTCCTTTTTACATCCTTGGTGAGATATTATCTTCAGAGTTCTTCTATGATTCTACTTTCCTTTGATTTCCTCCTTACCTCACTGGTCACTCCTTTCAGTTCCCTTTGCTGATCTCTTCTCCTTCATGTTGGAGTGTTCAGGATCTTCTTTTATTCTCTATCTAAAATCACTCCCTTAGAGATATATCTGATTCATTGTGTAGCTTTCAATACCATCTGCATGCCATCAGCTCTCAGATTTATATATCTACTCAGAAGCAATCACCAGAATTTATAAATTTACCAGCTTATTGTACACTTACCTGAGATAGTAGATATATCCTAATTAGCATTTCCCTGTAATGTCTAATAAATATCTCAAAATTGACATGCCCAAACCTGAACTCCTGATTTTTCACACCCAGTCTAACGAAACCATGTTAGTAAAAACTCTATTCTTTTAGTTTTCAACTTAAAAAACTGAACTACTACCTTTTTCTTATACTCTACATTTAATTCAGACAAAATACTGTTGATTCCATTTTTCAAACCCCATTAAATATTGAACTGCTCATAATATTTTTTATTGAAATCAGTCTCAAGTGGATTATTAAAATAGCTTCCTAACTGGTCTCCCTGCTCCATCTCCTCCCTTTAGCAGCAGTCAGCGTAACCTTTTAAAAATGTAAATCAAATAATTCTACTTCTCTCCTCTAACCTTGCTAATAGAGCTCCATGTCAATCACAGTAAAAGCCTAAGCCTTTTTAATTGCTTACAAAGCTCTACATGATCTGCTCTTCCTCATCCTTCCTTCTTTCATCACCTTCTGAGCTCTTACTATGTTTTGCTCCTCCACTGTGACCCAGAAATACAGGCTTCTTTGCTTGTCTCAAAATACATGTTTCCTCCCATTTGAAAGCTTTTGCACTGGCATTTTCTACTGCCTGGAATGCTCTCTCCAGCCCATCTCCGAATATCAATATGGCTTTCTCCCAACCCAGTTTTAAGGTTTTATTCAAATCACAATAAGGCCCACCCAGAACAATATTCAAAATTTTTATTCTTGCCCCTTACCAGCATTTGAAACCCTTCTCATAATTTGCACTCTGTGAGGAAGGATGGGGTCCTTCTACTGAAGTATGAGAGGGATATGCGTAGGCATTGCCTGCATAAGCTTCTGTAGGGGACCCATTGGCTCTGGTGGACTGTTACCCACTACTGAAGCTGATCTTGATCTGTCCTTTCTCTATGAAAGTCAAGCATTGCTTCATCCAGTGCTTGACTTGTGTTTTCTTGGTGACTCTGTTAATGAGATGCAATGGACAAAAGTATCGGGACTTCTATTCTTGGTAGTTGCCATAGTGATCATCTTTGCTCCTCCATGTACATGGAGTCCTCTCCTGGCATGGGTAACAGGTACACATTGTCTACTGGACGGAACAGAACACAAGGTGTGTGATTCATAGGCTAATGACATCAGTTTGGGGCAGTTAGAATGGAATTTAAGAGTGTAGTTATGCTGTCAGGAAGTGTGGGTTTTAGTTCCAGTTCTGCCATGTACTTATTGTAATGTTACTATGCACCTGGGTGTCCAAGAACAGAGGGATCATGCTTGCAGAACATTTTTTTTCCTATTATAAATCCACATTCTCTATCAAAAGTGTCCTGATCTGGAAGGAAAATTGTATGTCCTTCCACATCAAAGTGAGCATCTTTCCTAGGCACAGGTTTTTCTTATTCCAGTTTCCTTATTTATAAAGCAAACATAAAAATGATGCCTAACTCATATAGATGTTGAGAGAATTAAATAACCACACATTGTTTATATGAAGAGCACACAGTTTGCATGTGTATTTATTTATATGTACACACACACTTGCACACAGAGAATACAAAATCAAAGAGCTCAGATTAACAATTGTAATGTATTGACAAGTTTTGTCTTTTAAAAAATGTTCTTGATTAGCCCATTTAATTAAAAAGTTACAGAAATACATAAATATATGTGCTAAATAACAAAGCTTCATCTGACAAGTTAATTGCTAATAATTCCCATAAAAAGGATGAACATATTATTCATTTATACTGGAGGTTTAATAATATACTTCCCAATGACTACCTACTTGCTTATGGGTAGAGACAAAATGAGAAAAAACTAATAAAGTATTTCCAAAAATATTGTCAATTAGAATGAGCAAAGATTTTTCTCTGGTATATAGTATATATAATAGAAAAAACAGTTTGGATATATAAAAATACATTTAAGTATCCATTATAAGAAATATATTTATTATACAATCCTAGTTTACTTGCTTTTCTTTTTATTACTTAAAAATTCCTTCCTTATTTGAACCTTTGTGACTTTTTCAATTCTTATCATTTAATTTTTATGTAAAAAATACAAGATCTTTTTTACTTAGTATAATCATTTAAATCACATAATTAGTACGATTATCATCAGACATCAAAAATGACATCAAGAAAGTAAAAAAAAGTTACCAGTCATTCATTAGTGAGGATTATGAACTAAAAAAAATAATAAATAACATCTAAAGTAGAACACAATTCATTTTAATAAGCTAAAGTGCAACAGTAAGGCCAAAAGACAAGATATGTGATAAGCAGCTGTGGGGCCTAAAGGTCATGACTAAACATGATTCTCATTTACCCTTTTACTTTCAGTGTCAGGATCTTGTTCTGGCAACATAAACCCTTGGGATTTCTCAAGCCTACCCTCTGTATTGAGCTACTTCGCTAATTCACAAAGCCTTGGTGATTATACTCTGTTATGATATCAGTGGAAAGGTCAATGAATTCATGAAAATACTTTTTTTTCACTTTTATGACATTCTGAACCTTTTCTCCTTTTACAATTTTCAACAAGAAACGGATCATCAGGGTCATTTTGCATAATAAATAACCATACAGTCACCGTTTGTGATGTCACTTTCCCTGTCACACGCTGAATACACAGAATGAGGGCCTCTGGATGCTTTGATGCATTTTCTTGTTTTTCTTAAAAACAAGAATGTTAATAGGAAAATAAAAAGAAGAGACAGTGCTTTTAATAAGACAAGCTACAATGTAGAAGATGAAAAGGTTAAAAGTTACCTTCAAAATCTTATATTAAGAGCTGACTTAGTGACTGCTAATATCTATTTAAAATGTTTTTTAAATAGTCTTTTCCACTGAAATTTGTCTCTGTGTATGGTGTTTGAAGGAAAATAGCAGAAGCAAGCTCTAGAGAATTGTGAGTTAATAAAAGAATGGAAATGTTGAATAAAATAAAATAAAAAGTAATAATAACATGCAATGCCATTTCTCGCACGCATCCAAATCTGTAAGCCATAATAATGCTTATACTTCCCCATCTATTATAGTCATATATTAACAAGTATGAATATCAACATGTTTTCCATTATGTGGCAACAGAAATGCCTGTCACATTGAGTCAAGACAAACTGCTTTCAAGCATGGATCACATAAAACAGTGGAACCTCCCTCTCATTTGTGCCAATATAATAATAAGAAGTCACTTACAGAAGGATTGATTGGCTTGAATAGCTTGTAATTTTTTGTGGATAAATTATTTTTAAAGTAGAGTTTGTGCGTTAATTGAATTTTGAGGACTTGGTTTGCACTATAATAATAGGTTCCTCATTTCACTCTGCGTAGGACCAAGAGCAAATTAAGCCGTGTTCTAGCAAGGTTGGATGGCATCTAAAAACAAGTTCTGACTGAGCACGTTTGATGGCCAATCCTCATAGGGTCCAAGATTTTTATACACATTTGATCATTTATTCAGCAAATTATCACATGCTATAGTTTACCACATTTCATAATACGTTATGTCCTAAGTCTGGACACAGGTTAACACTATGGGAGTGCTCTGATGTCACTCAAGCACTGGTGGGGCCCCAGAACAGGTTAAAATCTATTGAAAATCAACCATAGAAGAGCCCACTACACACACTTACCTGACAGAGGAAATGGCATGATCAGGAAGGTGGTTTTCCCAGGATGAGGTTTATCTATTTCCTCAGAACGTGCTGACACCTGCTACTTCCCAAAATATGGGGAACTCGGCTTCATAATTTATGGTGGTGAGGGGACATCATCCATGCTCTCCCCTGGCAGAAAAACAGAAATAAACCAACACAATCAGGCTTGGTCAGTCCCACATATTCAGTTCCCAAAACCTATGAACACACTCAGTACACACATACACACACACTCACACACACTCACACACACACACACACACACACACACACACACACACACACACACGCCAAAACACAAAGACCCATACCGAGAAATAAAGCATCTTGAGAAATGAAGCAGCACAGGTACAGAGACTTGATTAACATTCCAAAGGAACTCACAAATAAATAAATTAAAAAAGTGACAAAGGAAGCAGAAGTAAAATACTATAAGAATTAAAAAAAAAATAACTATAAGACATCAAGTTCAACTTTTTCATAATAAACTTTAAAACCTTCAAAAAAGATAAATTCCTAGAACAAAATAATTGAAATTCAAATGCACCTAGACAGATATATAAAATATCTCAATAAGCTTTAGTAAATAAAATTTTAAAAATAAGCTACAAATAGACAAACAATATTTGGACCACACACAACAGGAAGAGAGTTTGTATCTAAAATATATAAAGAACATCTTGGTTGCCTCTTGCATGCACCCTTACCAGGAACTGAGCCTGTAACCTGAGCATGTGCCCTGACTGGGAATCTAACTGACAAACGTTCAGTGCATGGGACAGTGGCCAGCTAATTGAACCACACAGGCCAGGGCTGTTTTTTGTTTTTTTGTTTGTTTTGTTTTGTTTTATTTTTACCAAGTCAATGCAATAGTGTATTAATATATTTTGACTATACAACTAAAATATATTTTTGAAGTACTTTGCATCAAAACTATGAAAAATGCTAAATATTATTTCTTCTTATCTTAGAAGTTAAAAAAAGAACAAGTTATTAATTTGTTATAAAGCATATGATATTTCAGTGTAGGTCCACATACATGTACACTAATACTGTTAGACATACATAGGCACAGTATCTAAGGTTATGTTACTTTGTAGAATGTAAAATTAAAAAGTAATAGTTTGTGGATTTGATTGTTATGATGATGTGCAAATCTTTTTATACTTGGAGGCATTTAGAAAGTTTGTTACTAATTGTAACTATTAGTATGATCATCTTAAAAGTGAATATTTTGCTCAGTTTTGTAAACATTAGAATTATATTTTGATAATAGAAAATTATATTTATTTTCATTTATTAATTATTTTAGTTATTGTTAAATTTTATTTCAATAATGTAATCTTTCCCAATTTCATTTTATGAAAACATGATTTTAACAAAGATTAGGAAGAAAAGAAACCATAATAATAAGAGTCTATGAGAAAAAATACATCAATATTTTACTTTTAGCATATAAAATAATTGCTTAAAATTTGGTATCTTGGAAACTTTTCTCCTGAAACTTTCATCAGTTCATTTTTATTAAATTTATTGGGGTGACACTGGTTAAAAAGATTATAGAGGTTTTAAGTGTATACCTCTGCAATACATGAGCCTGGCATTACATCCCACCACTCAAAGTCAAATCATCCTCCATCACCATATATTTGATCTTCCTTAATCTTTACTAACCCCCACCACCCATGGTATTTAAAGGTATAATATTTTTAAAAATGATCTCTTTCCTTTGTGTATTCTAATATACAGATATTTAAAAATTTGTCAAGCCTTGCCCTAGCTGGTTTGGCCCCGTAGACACAGCGTCAGTCTGCAGACTGAAGGGTCCCAGGTCTAATTAGGGCCAAGGGCACCTGCTGGGGTTGTCTGTTCGATCTCCAGTGCGGGGGCGCACAGGAGTCAGCCAATAAATGATTATCTCTCATCATTGGTGTTTCTATCTCTCTATCCCTCGCCCTTCCTCTCTGAAATCAATCTATATTAATTAAAGCATAATATGCTAATTAGACTGGACAGCCAACGTCCTTCTGGACGTCCTTCTGAATAAAGCCGCTTTGGCTGCCAGGGCTGAGAGCAGGCAGCCACAGTGGCCGGCAGTGGCAGCCGCTGTCTGGTGATGGGGCCAGCACCTTCCCCTGATGGGCCCACTCGGTCGCCTCCCACAGAGGAAGGCCAGACTGTGGCTTATGCCCTCTCCCAGTGGGGAGCGGGCCTAAGCCACCAGTAGGATATCCCCTGAGGGCTCCCAGACTGTGAGAGAGTGAAGGCTGGGCTGAGGGACCTCCCCCAACCAGTGCAGGACAATCTTAGTAAAAATATATTCTTAAAAAAGTTCTTCAAACCTTGACTCATATATCTATTAAATACTTATAAAAGGAACTCATAAGAAATTATTTCTGTTATCTACATTTTCAAATATTTCATTTCTAAGCAAATGATGAGATATAAATTACATATACTACTATAAGACAAAAATGATCTTGCATAAAGAGATGATTTTCTATTTTTTAAATTCGATGTGTTTTTTTCTGCATAACTTCTAACTAAAAATAGTATGGAAATAAAGCAATAGTATGTAATGAGAGGACATGTACACCAAAAACATTTAATTTCCTCCTGCTCAACTTGTATTTGAAAGGGAGAATATCTTTAATTTTCAATGACATCAAAGGTGTACCTTAAAAAAAGATAAATTGAAGAGCAATATAATCATCGTGTTTTAAATTAATAAAACTCTCAAAGTTGACAACATGTTTAACATCTTTCTGAATTTGTAATAAACACTAAATTTGATAACAGATACCATGCCTATTCATTTTATTTCATCTGCTAAATCTTTAAACACAAAAACCAATAGAGTTACAATCTATTATTATGCAAAAATTTGTAACAAATAAAGAGAGAATATTAGTACTGGCAGTTTACCTAATAAGATGCTGCATCAATGTGCAAGCTTGGCAAATGACTTGTAATGTACAGTAGGAACTTATACAATAAAAATATTTCGTGAAAAATTGTAGTGGCCAGACATTGAAATAAATGTCTTTACTCAACTCAGATTTCTAAACCTGAGCCTTTCTGACAAGGTGATATAAGTACATATGTCAAAACTAGGCACAAAATATGCTCTAACATTCTGATATTTTTCCAGTAAAAATTTGGGAGAACAAAATTTGGAATACTGTTTATAATGTGATCCTGAGGCTGCTGTGTAAATTGCTAAGATTTATTTGGACGAAAACCAAATCAGTCTTTATTTTATACCTTTCTATGTCTACTTGGGTACTAAAAGAGAAATAATAGGCTTGGTTTTGATTTTACAGTAAAAGTATATAAGACTTTTATAAAAATATAAAGTAGATTAGTCTGTGTTACTCTCTTCAGTTTAAACTTCAAATCATTATAATTACTTCATTTACATTAATCAGTTTATTTTTCTGTAGCTAAAAGGGAGAATTTTTGCTTAATCCTATCTTGACAATTACATTTTGAAATGATTTAAAGGCTCTCAGTGATGAAAAGTTGTACTTTTATTTTCATTAAGAGAGTATGACTGTCAATAACCTAAATAGTTAAAAAGGCTGAGAGTAACTCCTTTTGGTAGTTAAACCAACACCTACAGTAGTTTAATGTAAATTTTTACTCACAACTTTACCTCTATTTTTATGTTTATTTGCTAATTTTTAAGAACATATAAAAACTCTGTTCATTAAGTGGATAGCTGTTACAAAAGATGGCAACTTACATTTTCCATGTTTAGAAAAATTCAATTATGGATAAATTTTGTTCTTATTTATTTAAAACTATGACATGACATTATACACACTACCCTTTAACTTAATGTTTCTTATTTAAAATGCACATTGTACAGCTGTAAAAAAGGAAGAACTCTTACCATTTGCAACAGCATGGAAGGACCTGGAGAGCATTATGCTACGCAAAATAAGACAATCAGATAAAGACAAGTATCACATGATCTCACTCATATGTGGAATCTAATGAAAAAAATAAACTGATGGACAAAATAGATCCAGAGACACAGAAGCATGGAACAGACTATTGAACTTCAGAGGGAAGGCGAGGGAGGGTGGGTGGGCGGGAAGAGATCAACCAAAGAAGTTGCATGCATATATGCATAACCCATGGACACCGACAATAGGGTGGTGAAGGCCTGAGGTGGAGAGTAGGGCAGGCTAGAAGGGGGGAAAAGGGGACATATGTAATACTTTTAACAATAAAGTTTCAAAATAAATAAATAAAATAAAATGCACACTGTACACAAACCCCCCAGGCTCTAACTCATTCAGTTAGACAACGGCTTAATATTCCAGTGTGAGCTTACCATCCTCCATCCACCGCTCCTTCCACAGCAGGTATTCATAGTGTTTTCAAGATTTTTTCCCATTGGTGAAATAATTGCTATAGAGCCTTGATCATATTATTTTCATTTTATTGTATGATTATTTTTTATTGTTATTTTTTATATGATAAAATACCAAATGAGGGATTGCTTTTACTTTACTTGTGCTTTAGTTGTAATGGATTTCGCCATTTTTTGAGTTATTTTCATAGCTTTAGCAGATTTTTATTAAAACATACTTATATATTTTCATAATTCTGAGATAGTGTATATTTTTATTACTTAAATATTCTCATCCAGAAACATGAAAAGTCTCACCATTTGTCCAGAGGTTTTGTATGCCGATTTAATGGTAATACAATATGTACCTCTTGTTAAATTTTTATTTTAGTTTCTGCTACTATTGTTAATAGGATTTTATGTATTTTTTTTTTCATTTAAAAGTGGTTACTGCAATTAAGAGAAAACTCAATAACAATTTTAGCAATTAGGTTTTCTTTACCTCACCACAAATAATATGGGGCTTTGTATTTTTCTTTGTATGATTAATTTTTCTTGGCCTTCCTGCTAGGTGGAAAATATTTTGTCACTTACATTTATTTAATTAACTTTAAGGAGAAACTATTTGTTTATTATGGATCCACTTTCTGAAGAATCACCTTACACTCTATCTAAACGCGGCTTCTCCTCTTCTCCTTGTAGCCAAGGAGCCACTCATTTTCTTTTTCCAAATAAAGTACAAAATATCTTGGTGCTGGTTTGGAATAGAGTTGGATTCAATTCTTTTTCAATTTTATTTTTCAATTCCAGTTGACATTCAATACTATTTTATATTAGCTTCAGGTGTACAGCATGGAAGATAGAAAATTAGGTACTTTATGAAATGATCCCCTGCGATAATTCTAGTACCTGCCTGGTACCGTACGGTTATTACAATGTTATGGGTTATATTCCCTATGCTGTACTTTACATCCCTATGACTATTTTGTAACTACCTATTTGTATTTTTTAATCTCTTCACGTTTTTCACCCACCTTCCACCTGCCTCCCAGCTAGCAACCCTCAGTCGGTTCTCTGTATCTAGAAGGGGAACTGCATTTTTGATGTTTTTCTGCAGACAGCTTTCACTGCCCTTTTGCCCCACATCAGGGGAAGTGTATAAATATTGGCTTGCACATGAACCCTGATCTAGTCCCAACCCATAAACACAAATAAAGCCCAGGAAACCCAACCGCGCTCTCTTCTTCCTCTTTTACCCGCATGGAAAGTGAGTTCCACGTAGAAAACTTGCAGAAAGATTTTGCAGCCCAAATTAAGCAATTTTGTTTTAGTCCAATTGGGCTGCTATAACAAAATACCACAGACCAAGTAGCTTATAAGCAACAGACATTTATTTCTGACAATTCTGGTAGTTGGAAGTGCAAGCTCAGAGTGCCAGTGTGGCTACCTGAGAGTCCTATGTTGGGTTGTGGGCTTCTCCTTGTATCCTCATGTGGTGGAAGGGGCAAGGGATCTCTTCGAGGCCTCTTTCAAAAAAGCACTAATCCAATTTATGGGGGTCCCTCTTTCATGACATGATCACCTTCCAAAAGCCCTTATAATACCATCACATTTAACATTAACATTTAACATGGATTTTGTAGGGACACAACATTCATATCATAGCAATGTTCTACCTAAGAAAGTCTTTACTACAGTTTTAGGTCAAGCCATTGTTTTTCTTTTGTGTTCTGTACATGATACAGGATGATATATCCAACATAAAACCATAGGACTCAAGAATATAAGAAAATGCTAATTAATAATAGTTTAAAAGCTTTTCACACTATTCTATTGAAGTAGTTTTGCTACTTTTTATTCATAGTTCAGGCTTTAAGCACTCATTAAATTAGATTTTACTACTAAATGTATATATTTTGACTCATTTAATACTCAATAAATAATACAGCAGCCTTGGTTATTAGTACAAGTTTACAGATAAATACATTGAGGCACCAGATATAGCCAGTTAAGGACATACCTAGAATCTGATTCTAGGCAGTCTTAAATCACAGCTGGAGCCCTAGGTGATTTGGCTCAGTGGATAAAGTGTAGGCTTGCAATCTGTAGAATTGCAGGTTCAATTCCAGTCAAGAGCACTTACCCGGGTTGCAGGCTCAATCTCCAGTAGTGGGCAGGAGGCAACCGATCAATGATTCTCATCATTGATGTTTCTATCTCTCTCTCCCTTTCTCTCTGAAATTAATAACAGTATTTTTAAAAATTTTAAATAAATAAATAAGATAAATCACAACTGGAGAAAAATTGATAGAAATCATGTTTGGCATTAAAATATGCTGTATTCTCACCAACTTTTAATAGTCTTATAAACATTAACACACACGTGGTAACTAGTGTAATGTACATAGGAAAATAATAAGATAGAAATATCAAAAGCCAATATGTGCCCTGAAACAAAATCAAAGAAAGACACTAAACAAAATTTTAAATAAATAAAACAAGCATCAAAGAGGAAATATTTTATGAAAATTCAATTGCTGTTATATCTTAATGTGATCTTACTATCTGTGGAAAGTGTAGTCCAGATGTTTCATTCATTTTGAGGCACTAAATCATATTACCAAATTATAATAAATGCAAAATGGGCTCAAAAACAGAAAATGAATACTTTCCCTTTTCTTTCAAAGTATCATGATTAAATTTCCTGGAATTGCAGAAGGAATATTTATAGATGTCAATAATTTAGCTAACATTTTAATAATCCCTTATTACCCAGAGGTTAAAAAAATAAAATGCTCCTAAATTATTTGGAACGCAGTAACTTCAACAAAATTATTCTGTATTAGTGTCCTACAATCTCTATAAATATAACAATATAGTTTCATTAATCAAAGACAAACCTTGTCCACACATTTTAAAAAATGTCACATTGTGAGTATCATATAGTTTTGGTGATGAATGGAATCATTTCTGCATGAGAACAAATAGAAATGAAAACTGATAGAATTTTAAATCATTAGGCTTTAAATATATTTGAGAGATCCATTTACAGCTAATAAAGTTGAAATTCAAATAATTTAAGATTCATGCTTAATCACAGAGATGGTAATTGTCTGAGTAAGGACTACACAAAACTGGTTTCTATACCAGGTTCTAAGAGAGCTGTCTACTACTGATAGAACACAGGCTAAGCGTCATGATTTGTGCCCAGAATAGGGAGATAAAGTGATGAGAACATATATCCCTTTGCACAATGCAATGGTTTTTGGAAGACTCCAATAATTGACTGGATGAATGATTATCAGTTGGATTCATCCTATGAAGACAATGTAACAGAATGATCAAATAAAATAAAAAATAAAGATAATACTGTGGAGAGAAACCAAGATGGCGGCATAGGTTAACGCCGGAGATTGCTGCCTTGAACAACCACTTCAAAAAACAACTAAACGACCGAACGGACATCATCCAGAACCACAGGAAGGCTGGCTGAGTGGAAATTCTACAACTAGGAGGAAAGAGAATATTATACCCAGACTCAGAGGAGGCACAGTGCTGAAGTGAAATACTGAGGTGCGGAGTGCGCGCAGAGCGGGCTGGCGGCGGAGGGCACGGTTGTTGTTTTCAATCGGGAAGGAGTTTCAGACTCTGAGCTCCAGATACGGGCGAGTCTCTAGGGACCCAGACTCAAATGGGAGAAGCGGGACTGTCTGGCTTCGGTCGGAACTCGAACGCAGCTTTCTCTCCAAGGTTTGCAGCGGTTGCTGGGACTCTGTGAGGCAGAGCCACTAGGGACGGCACTGAGAGTAGCCATAACTGCCCACCCTGTTTGATCCAGTACGACCCACCCCGCCCAAGCCCTGCACAGAGCCATTTGCCAGATAGCCTCAGGCAAAGGCTAGATTAGCACCACCCTAGAGATCCAGCACAGAAGCCCTCCCACTGCAGACACAGCGGAATCTCATAGCCAGTTAGCCTGGAGGTCAAATCACCCCTGGTATTGCTGACAACAATCAAGGCTTAACTACAACAAGACTGCGCACAAAGACCACTAGGGGGTGCACCAAGAAAGCATAAAAAATGCAGAGACAAAGAAACAGGACAAAACTCTCAATGGAGGATATTGAATTCAGAACCACACTTTTAAGGTCTCTTAAGAACTGTCTAGAAGCCGCCGATAAATGTAGTGAGATCTTCAAGAAATCTAATGAGACCCTCGATGTTATGATAAATAACCAACTAGAAATTAAGCCTACACTGACTGAAATAACGAATACTATACAGACTCCCAACAGCAGACCAGAGGAGCGCAAGAATCAAGGCAAAGATTTGAAATGCGAAGAAGCAAAAAACACTCAACCAGAAAAGCAAAATGAAAAAAGAATCCGAAAATACGAAGATAGTGTAAGGAGCCTCTGGGACAGCTTCAAGTGTACCAACATCAGAATTATAGGGGTGCCAGAAGATGAAAGAGAGCAAGATATTGAAAACCTATTTGAAGAAATAATGACAGAAAACTTCCCCCACCTGGTGAAAGAAATAGACTTACAGGTCCAGGAAGTGCAGAGAACCCCAAACAAAAGGAATCCAAAGAGGACCACACCAAGACACATCATCATCAAAATGCCAAGAGCAAAAGACAAAGAGAGAATCTTAAAAGCAGCAAGAGAAAGAAACTCAGTTACCTACAAGGGAATACCCATACGACTGTCAGCTGATTTCTCAACAGAAACTTTGCAGGCCAGAAGGGAATGGCAAGAAATATTCAAAGTGATGAATACCAAGAACCTACAACCAAGATTACTTTATCCAGCAAAGCTATCATTCAGAACTGAAGGTCAGATAAAGAGCTTCACAGATAAGGAAAAGCTAAAGGAGTTCATCACCACCAAACCAGTATTATATGAAATGCTGAAAGGTATCCTTTAAGAAGAGGAAGAAGAAGAAAAAGGTAAAGATACAAATTATGAACAACAAATACACATCTATCAACAAGTGAATCTAAGAATCAAGTGAATAAATAATCTGATGAACAGAATGAACTGGTCATTATAATAGAATCAGGGACATAGAAAGGGAATGGACTGATTATTCTTGGGAGGGAAAGGGGTGTGGGAGATGCCGAAAGAGACTGGACAAAAATCGTGCACCTATGGATGAGGACAGTGGGTAGGGAGTGAGGGCGGAGGGTGAGGTGGGAACTGGGAGGAGGGGAGTTATGGTGGGAAAAAAGAGGAACAAATGTAATAATCTGAACAATAAAGATTTAATTTTTTTTTTAAAAAAAGATAATACTGTGGCAGTCCACAGATCCAGATTCTGTCTCTATTTATTTATTTTTATAAAAAACTTGCTCCTCTACTGATTTTGGTTGATGGTCTGGTGATAACATTAAAAAATTATATGTATGGAGGAACAAAGTGCAGTTAAATATGATACATTAACTGCCTAGCCAGCATGGCTCGGTGATTGAGTGTCGACCTCTGAACTAGGAGGTCAAGTTTTGATTCCCTGTCAGGGCACATGCCCCGGTTTTGGGCTCAATCACTGCTGGGGGGCCTGTGAGAGGCAGCTGATCAATGATTCTCTCTCACCATTGATATTTTTATCTCTCTCTGACTCTGGAATCAATAAATATAAATACATATATTAAAAAAGATAATAAATTAACTGAAGTGGCATTCAACATTGACCATCATTTCAAATTCTATGTTTTTTTTCCCTTAACTATTGCCCAAGTAGGTTGGACAAAGTCTCAGAGATCAGGCTGTCTGAGTTAATTCTAACGATAGTAGGTAATCACATTTTAATTCTCTTGAAATATTTTAATATTTTAGTTAACCTCATGTCACTGTGCATCACTGTGCATATGTAGTTTTCATTATATATATTCACTAATTAGAAAAATGCTTAGTATTAAACATAGGAAATATAAAAAAGAGCTAATATTTTGGTAGTGTAAGAAAGACTTAAATAAGAAGATCTCCAGAATAGTCCTCTATATTTGCATTTGGGAACATTTAATGTAAATACCAGGTAATTGACAGTTTTTATTTATTCTGATTACCAAGGTAGATTTGACTTGAAACTTGTCTTTGTATGAGGAGGTGATGAGATATAGTGGGAAAAATGCATAAGGATTCAGACCAACTGAGTATCAGAATGTTTATATTAATTGAATAAATGTGAGCAATCATTACCACCTCCTTATTGCTATGTTCTTTCATCTGTAAAAATAAAGGTATTTTGACACAATCTTTCAAGGCCCTTTTTTTTTAACATTTTGTCATAAAGCAGCTGCAAATTCTTTAAAAATAAAATGAAAATTTATTGTGCATGACTACCAAAGAGAGGAGTTCTACCCTTCCTGTTAGGTGTAGCAGAGCAGACAGGTAAAACTTTAAATAAACAGTCATTTGATATTTAACTGCAAGTGGGATTTAACCTTCTTGACATGATTTATTTGCCAATAACCTAGCACTGTGGTAACTTACTGGGTTCCAGAGCTCAAAATGTTTTCATAGGCTGCCCTGCCTGTCTGTTGCTTAATTTTAATGATGCCTATGTATTTAAATAGAAAATGATAAACTCCTTTACTGAAAATAAAAGTAGGTCTTGTGCTTTGGTTTTATCAAATTGTTTAAAGCTAGTTTCTACTACATATGAAACCATGTTGATATCTGCTTGTCCTTATTCATTCACTGTCATGTAACAACTTCTATGAAATTAAATTAATACAGTGAAAATAGCAGTTTACATTTAGCTTATCTGAAATTTGAATAGTGAGGTGAGGGCAGAAAAAATTTAATATACTTTAAAGTTTGGGGTAGAAAATTATTGCTCATTCTGGACAGTGGAGAGATCATGCACGGACATATAAAGCCAGGGTACGTCAACAGTAAAACACCACAACTACATGCATCTGAAACACTGAAAAGTATAAATTAAACTGTTGATTATCCTTGATGTTTAAAAGAAATAAATAACTATGTTCTAATTTTTCTCATAAAGAACTTTAATGTTGAGTAATTTGCATTCCAGATAGCTTTGTTAACCATCATCTGAGAGCAGGGTGAGTCCGTTGGGCAGCTGCTTGAGATATCCAAACTAAGAAATAATTGGAATAACTATGCTAGTTAGCTATCTAGAGGGGGTTTTTGCATAAACTGTGAACTGAAAATTGCAACTTCCTCCCACATATTAGATAACCACATTTAGCGAGCCCAGAGGGGAGGAAAGCAGCCCTCATTGACGCAGAAGTCACCAACACTAACACAGTGTTGAAAGTTATTTGAAGACGGCAAACACAAAGAAGCAGCCAAATATTAGCAAGCATGCTCTTGTTCATGGATTAAGTCAGCAAAATTATTCTAAAATTGTTCACATAAAGAGGTAACAAACAATGCTTTTGTATATTATATAACTATAAGATATTTCTTAAATTATAAGAAGGAAATTGGCTCAAATAGTAATCTTAATCTTCAAAAGATTGAAATCAATAAGATTTTACCTGTCCTCTCTTTTAGACAATTTACACAATTTCTCAACATGTTTGGGTTTATGCTTTCTAGAGTACAGAGATGAGAATTTGTTTAATTAGAAACTGAAATTTGAATACTCATCATTATATTGCTTAAAAGCCATTAGAATGTGCAATGAATGTAGAACATACAAACACATAGGATTTTCAACTTATTGATCAAATTGAGTTTAGCTCAAATAAATAATGAATTGATCAAATTAGTTACTTATCTAAGTTACTGGTAAGATTAGATTTATAGGCAGTGAGACATGAAGCAGCAAAAACAAGAAATTTCACCCTAACCGGTTTAGCTCAGTGGATAGAGCATCGGCTTGAGGACTCAAGGGTCCCAGGTTTGATTCCAGCAAGGGCATGTACCTTGGTTGTGGTTGCAGGCACATCCCCAGTAAGGAGTGTGCAGGAGGCAGCTGACCGATGTTTCTCTCTCATCGATGTTTCTAACTCTCTATCCCTCTCCCTTCCTCTCTGTAAAAAAATCAATAAAATATTTAAAAAAACAAGAAATTTCAACAGAAACAAGAATTTAGGGAATAAAGGCTGATTTCTCAGCAAATTATGGTCAGAATAAAAGGACGCTAGATACTAAGTTTTAGACAGCACACGCTTTGGAAATAGATATGGGATTTTGATAGAAATATTGTAA
Organism: Myotis daubentonii; assembly: GCF_963259705.1. Classification (NCBI taxonomy): domain Eukaryota; kingdom Metazoa; phylum Chordata; class Mammalia; order Chiroptera; family Vespertilionidae; genus Myotis; species Myotis daubentonii. Next base: position 154,524,824 of record NC_081841.1, read on the forward strand.
AGAAAGTAAAAATACTAACCAGATAGTATATATAGAAATACAAAGCCTCCTACTGAACCCAACTCTAAATGACCATTTAGAAAGAGCAACCTCAGGAAACAGTTGAATTAAATAGGGAGCAAATGAACACTGAATGAACAGGAGTACTGGTTTCAGTTCCAACATGTCAAGAGTGTGGAATGTGTCACGCCCATACTTATAACAAAAAAATAGTTTGACAAACTGAAAAAAAAAAAAGACTTATTTTAGGCCCATGGAAACTGAGGTCACAGGGCAAATGTCTTTCTGAAATCTGGAGAGACAAATGCATCCACAGGAACACAGCCAAGATCTGCTTAGGTGGCAAGTGCCACAGGAAACATCAACTGGTAGGAACATTTAAAAGGTAATTTTGATGAGCTAGAGAGGCTGAGTTTAGACTAGCATAAGACTGAGATATCCATTGGGGGCTGCAATGTTAGTGGAGTCCCCAAATATTCAAGGATTCCTCCTGGAATACCATTAGTTTTTTTTTAAATATATTTTTTATTGATTTAAGAAAGAAAAGTAGAGGGAGAAAGAGAGAGAAATATCAATGATGAGAGAGAATCATTGATTAGCTGCCTCCTGCACACCCCCTACTGGGGATCAAGCCCACAGCCTGGACATGTGCCCTTCACCAGAATCAAACCTGGGATCCTTCAGTCCGCAAAACAATGCTCTACCCACTGAGCCAAACCAGCTAGCGCTTCTTTTTCAATTTTTAATGTAGCTATAAGAAAATGTAAAATTACTTAAACAACTTATATCATATTTCTATTGAATTATGCTGTTCTAAATTACTGACTTATCTCCACTACCTCTTTCTCTTCTACTTCATCCCTGATCCAGGTGAGGGGCGCAAAAGTGTCACTTTGGCATATTGCCCTCCCTGCAAATGTGTCATTTTGGCATATTGATTGTTTTAAATTACAGGCAATTAAAACACAGCCGGCCTAGGAAACTCCTATTTTATTTTTATTTTCTAAGCCACTTTTCTTTTTTTTACTGATTTTAGGAAGAGAGATAGTGCCGGGGTCCAACCCCAGCGGGTCCAGGGGTCCCCAAAGGTGTGGACGGCGTCGGCGAAGAAGGAATGACACGGAGACAGCGTTCAGTTGATCAGCAGCCTAGCCAGGATCTCCAGCCAGGATCTCCAGCCAAGTTCTGGTCCTGGATCTCCAGAGAGGTTCTGCTTAGGATCTCCAGAGAGGTTCTGTCCAGGTTCTCCAGTCAGGTTCAGTCACCAGGTTCTACTCAGGCTCTCCTGCCAATCTCCGCAGTCAGGTTCAGTCCAGGATCCCATGCCATGCTCTCTTGCCAGGCTCTGCCTCCAGGCTCCGAGGCCAGTCCCTGTCCAGGATCCTCCGGCATGCTCTCTCCAGCGAAGTTCTTCTGTCTCTAGAGAACGTTCTGTGTAGGTTCTGTGCCTAGGCTCTGTCTCTCTTGGTCCTGTCTTCCAAGCCCTGTCTCCTAAGTTCTGTGTTCGAAGTTCTGTCTCTCTGTCTGGTTACATCTGTATTTATACCAGTTGATTCAATCCTATCAATCTCTATTACAAAGGTTAGGGCGTTTCTTATCTCCATTCCAGGGAGTAAAGATTATGTAGCTTAAGCATGATTGTTTGTATTGATTAACTACCCGCCTGGCACTTAGTTAAGGAGTTTCATCCCCTCCCTGACTTCAGGGAAAAATTCCTACCTGGGGAAACAACCTTTCTAGGAGAGGCATCCCCTCCCTGACTTCAGGGAAAAATTCCTACGTGGGGAAACAACCTTTCTCGGAGAGGTGACCTTGGTTAAAACACAGCGCCAAGAAGGTGAGCAAACATATTAAGAACCGTATGCCATATATGCCAGGTCCCTTGAAACAGCAAGGATGGACAGGCTCCCAGCAAGATAGAGCAAGAGAGAGGGAGGGAGAGAGAGAGAGAGAGAGAGAGAGAGAGAGAGAGAGAGAGAGAGAGAGAGAGAGAGAGATCTGTTATTCCACTTATTCACGCACTCATTGGTTGATTCTTGTATGTGCCCTTACCAGGGATTGAACCCACAACCCTGGCATATCAGGATAGCACTCCAACCAACTGAGCTACCCAGTCATACAGGAAAAGCTTTTAACCTCTTTCTTTATTGCCTGAAAGAATTTTGAAAGGAGGCCTGCTCCAGGAAGAGAGCTATTACCAGAGATAAATTTTTATAGCAGAAGACTTATCCGCATGGCATAGGAAGCATTTATTTACTGAACATTTGCTTTTCTCATCTTGCTATGAATTAACTTCCTTCCTTTTGAGGCCCTACCCCCTTCTTCTTAGCTCAGGCTGGAATATATAAGCCTCAATTTCCTGACTGCTTTGTAGTTTAATATTTTTTTCAGGAGCTCCTGTACATATGATATTAAATTTGTTTTTAGCTATTAATCTGTCTTGTGTCAATTTAATTATTCAGTCAGCTAAAGGCTCTAGAAGGAAAGAAAGGTTTCCCTCCCCTAAACAGGAGGGCATTATCTTTACCCTGGATTTCGATTCTGGCCTCTTATTTTTTCTCTGCCTCACACACATCAATGTATTCTTTCCTTCATCTCTCTATATTTCCTCCCTCATAAAGTTGAGATCATCAAACACCTTATCTCGTAGCACATGCAAGTTTCCAATTTGATTTATTTTATACAGTGACCTTTCTTACATGGAAATCATATTACACTGTTGATTAAAACCCTTTCATCTCTAAACTTTATAGCTTGCTATTTTTCTCATAATTTTGTCCAGGCTCACTGCACCAGTCTAATTTCTAATACCTGCCTCCAACTCACATTCCGTGCTCCAACCAAATTGACCTTCTTGGTTTCATCAAATGTTCTATGCATTTGCATTTGGATCTTTTCATAATCTATTATTCCTAATATACTGTGCATAGTTTTACCCCCAATTCCAAAGCAATCACTGGCGTAGAGCAGCACTCAGGATAAATTGAATAAATGAATGAATGACTACTGTTCTATAAATAAATTATTACAGGAGTTTAGTTAGTATATAAATATATTTCCTGAAGCAGAAGATAGAAAAACTTAAGCCATTTTGTTTGCAAAGATTAATAATTATATTAAACATCTTTAAAACTGCCAACTGTGATTCTAAGCAGTTTCACTGAAGTTAAACTGCTAATCTTTTCCCTCCCAAATTGTTTTAACTTTGAACTTTCAATTGTTACTTTGTAAAATATTCATAGCATAACCTGGAAAATATCTCAGCAGTTTTCTTTAGCATCTAGGGGTGAAATAAAAATTAACTTCAAAGCAAATTAGCAGTTTTTCTTTTCTATTCTCATCAAAGGAAGTGTAGGAGGATTTTAGGTCTTCTGAGAGCATATATTATAGTTCATTATACAAAAGAAAAAGGGGTAAAAATGAATCCAGGAAAAATTAATATGTGAAGTTAGTATGCTATAATACAGTATTACCACTGCTATATAGAAGGGTGTTGTTGTTTTTTAACTGAGGACATATTAACAATTAGTAATGCACATATATTATTAATAGAATTTTTATTATTATATCATTGCCATAATTCAAGTTTCTATGATCTGTTCCCAAGAACATGATAGAGGTATTCCTTCCCACTTCACTAGGTTCCTTGGGATTTTAAAGGTAATAAAAGATATGTTGTAGTATTAGAATAAGGGTTAATTATACTGTAGGTGAACATACCAAAATTAAAAATTATTACAGAATCTTCTAAGATCCAACCAGCTTCAAGAGTCTCCTTTTTCAGTGTTTTAGTACTTCAGTTCCTCAACAAATAAGAATAATATAATTATAAAATATAAAATTGAAAATAATTTTGCAGGCCATCTAGCACAATCCCCAAACTAATGGAATAGCCTCTCTACAGAATATAATTGTTTGCTTTTGATTTTTTTCCAGTGAAATGGCTTCCTACATTAAAAAGCAGACAATTGTATGTAGGATCATTCTAATGGTCAGAAATTAGACATATTTGCCATTTGAAAGGAAATAGAAAAAATCTAATCTCTCTTCCACATGACAGGTTTTTTGCTTGTTTATTTGTTTTATTTTGTTGTTTTTGTTTTTTGTGAGTTTCCAGTCTAAAGGTTCCTCCTTCCTTTTAGGGTTTTTAAAAATGCATTATTTTCACAATCTTCATAATGTTGGCACTCATTTTCTTTATAAACTTCAGTTTATCATCATTATTAAACTAGAGTCCCGGTGCACAAAATTTGTACGGGGAGGGGGGTGAGTAGGTCCCTCAGTCCGGCCTGCATCCTCTTGCAGTCCAGGAGCCCTCAGAGGGTGTCCAACTGACATCTTTAGCGCTGCCATAGAGGCGGGAGAGGCTCCTGCCATGGCCACTGTGCTGGCCAGCCATGAGCCCAGCATCTAGCTGAGCGGTGCTCCTCCTATGGGATCGCACTGACCACTAGGGGGCAGTTCCTACATTGAGCATCTGTGTGCATCATAGAGACCAGTAGTTCCACCAATGGGCTGAAACCGGGTCTCCAACATTCCCCTAGGGGTCCCGGATTCTGAAAGGGTGCAGGCCAGGCTGAGGGACCCCACCGATGCACAATTGGGGCCGGGGAAGGACACGGGATGTTAGACAGCCAGGGTGGGAGTGCAGGAGGGCTCCAGGGCATGTCTGGCCAGTTTTGCCCAGTCCCGATCGACAGTACCCCAGCAGAAAGATAACCTACCCATCGGAGTGTCTACCTTCTGGTGGTCAGTGCACATCATAGTGACTGGTTGAGCAGTCAACTGTCTTCCCCCTGGTGGTCAGTGCATGTCATAGTAAGCAGTTGAGTGGCCTTAGCATATCATTAGCATATTACGCTTTGATTGGTTGAACGGTCCACCAGATGACCGGACACTTAGCATATTAGGTTTTTATTATATAGAATGTGCCATCGAAATGTTTACTCATACTGAATATTAGCATGTTGTTTTTTTTTAAATATATTTTTATTGATTTCAGGAAGGAAGGGAGAGGATGAGAGAGATAGAAACATCAGTGATGAGAAAGAGTCATTGATCAGCTGTCTCCTGCACGTCCCCTACTGGGGGTCAAGCCCTCAACCCGGGCATGTGCCCTTGACCAGACTTGAACCCAGGACCCTTTAGTCTGCAGGCCAATGCTCTATCCACATTGTTCTTGCACCTGAACAATTTGCAAGTCTTTGGTAGCAACTTTGTGAAAGATCTTCTCATAAATGACCGGGTTACAGAAAACAAGACAGCTAAGCTTTGAGCTTCAGATGAAGTTCTCCTGAGACACTGGTCAAAATTCAGACTATTGAGATGATGGTTTGATGGCTACTTGGAATGAAGAATAATTATAGTAAATCAGGAACTTCTGCCTTAAGATTGCTGGCAACAACATTACACGGTGATGGAGCTTTGACAGAACCAGGGAAAATCAATAAAACAATCCTCAGGTATGATACTCCCTGAATTCAAATTATATTACAAAGCAACAATAATCAAATCAGCATGGCATTTTAAACAAACAAACAAAAAAAGGAGACACACCAAAGGAACAGAATTGAGAGCCCAGAAATGAACCCACACGCATATGGGCAAATAATTTTCAACAAAGGGGCCAAAAACATACAATGGAGAAAAGGAAGCCTCTACAGTATATTTTTTCTTAAAAATAATAATTAGTTGTGCTTTGTAGGTGTGCATATATTTTATTATAATAAGTTTTTGTATAGTAGTTATTTCAGGAAGGAAGCCACATGTTTGGTGCAAGGTACTACTATATATTGTATTTATATAAAAAATACATGATTACATTTTAAAATATTAAATCTATATATATATATATATATATATATATATATATATATATATATATATATATAAAACTCTAATATGCAAATAGACTGGATGGTAAAACAACCGAACAACCAAACAACTGGTCGCTATGACATGTGCTGACCACCAGGGGGCACACACGGAATATGGCAGTGTCAGCAGCAGGTGGCAGAGCATGGAACATGGCTGGCATCAGCCGTGGTGGGATGGTGGAGCAGGTGAGCAGGGGCACCTGACCAAGGCAAGGCTCCATTCACTGTCATCAGGGTGAGCCTCTTATGATTACTGAAAATTCTTTGCTCCCACGCACCATGGTCCCACCCGATGTTGCACCTGCTGCCGGCGCCAGCACCTCCCCTGCTCCTGAGGGGTGATCGGGGTGGAAGCCACCTCTCGCACCCCCTGCTGGTGCTGGCCCCAATCACTCTGCGCCATCAGTGGATAGAGTGGGATGTGGAAGCGGCAGTGGCAGGAGTGGGGCTGCCGGCAGACAGGGGACCCGGGGCCCCGGTGAGAGGGGCTGGATGGGGGTGCAGAGGATGGGTCGAGACACACCTCTGTGCCCACTGCAGCCTCGCGGCCCACAGTTCCTTTCAAGGTACACAATTTCTTGGACTGGGCCCCTAACATGAAGATATTAATGTACCAATAAGTAACTGATATATTACATTCTTGTTAATATTCAAAGGAAAAATAACAGACTGGGTAGAATACAATATATTCAATCTGTTTCCAAAAGTATAAATATATAATTTTTTAAAACATCAATGTCATTAGTTTTAAGCTATGTCTAGTGCGCTGATATACACTTAAAACTTGAATCTACCTTATCTATTAGCAGGCATTTGCTAGCTTTATTGTCATCAGCATGTTGGCTAAGTATACATTGCATATTAATTTTAGCTATGTTTTTGTTTCTTTGAAGCCATCATTGATATTACATTTTTAATAAAGGTGCTAAATAGTAAATTTATAAATATAAAATTCAGTGGTATATTTTCCAAAGTTTAAGCCACACTGCTATTTAATTTATACTCTTTAGATATAGAGTTCATCCACTATCTTGATGGAATTTATATATTTATTTTGTCATTGACATGATTCAAGTTTCTATAATTTTGTATAGAAATTTGAACATGAGCAGAGATTCCATCACATTTTTCCAGGTTAAGATACCAGAGGTAACATTAACATAAAGGGGTTAATCATAATGAATAAGTGTGTGTGTTTGTGGTATGTGTGTGTTTGTTTTTGTGTGTACAGTAGTGCTCCAAAGGCTATCAGCCTAATAACTAAAAAGAAAAAGATGTTTTTTTGGTATTGTTATTCTAAATGAAAATCTGCTGATTTCCAGTAATAACTGTTTTTGAATGTTGATAATCCTTCTATTTGATAATGCAACTTAGAATTGTGTCAATATTTCAACAAACCTTGTATTCACTATGCATCCTTGAATATGATAGAAGGCCATTGTATTTCCCTAAAATTTATCAAAATTTAATACAATCCTCTGCTATGTGTAAGACATTGTACTAGATATAAACTTCTATTGTTTTGGTATGCAATGTATTTCAGCCTGAAAAGTTAGTCATTTAATTAAGCTGGGATATTGGTTCATATTTTTATACATACCATGAATTCCAATTATACTTAGGATAGTTATTTTTCGTATTTTCTGATTATTAGTTGAATTCTCTAATCCCAATGGATTTTAGTTTATTTGAAAGAAAAAACTGGCATATAGTAGGTGCTCAACAATTATTTCTTATTCCGTTATTGACACTGAACTATTTTCACTTTTTCCATGTGTAGGTGTCTATGTGTATTTTGTATCCCCTTGCTTCTCATTATTTCTCCTCAGTGCTGTCTATTTGCTCTTTTTTTTTCTGTATATAAATCAAGAACATGGAACACAGAATATGGAAAACTAATGATAAAGGCTTAGATTAAAGGTAAATTATATTTAACTCTTATTTTAAAGTTTTGGGTATGCTTTTGACTACTAGTATGAATCCATTGGTATATAGCTATTTATGAACACAAAGGGCAAAGATCCTGCATTGTAAAGTGCCTGGAGAATTTAGTATGGAGAAGCAGAGTGACTGAGGCGAAAGTACTAGAAGGTCAGGTCAGGCAGCAGGTGGTTGTTTATGACATGGTAAGAATTTTGAATATTTTTCTATGTAAGAGGGAAAGCCATTAGTGGATGATTTACTTATGCCTTCAAACAATCACTCTAGCTTCTGTGTATATCATATACAAGATGGGAGTAGGGATGAAGTATGGAGTCAATATGTATGCTATTACCATAACCTGGTAGAGCTACAATGATGGCTTTGAAAATGTTGAGCTTTATCGGAACCTTGTGCTCCCCAAAAGTGAGAGCAGTTAAGAAATCATCTCAATCCAAACATATCCCTATATCCCTGGAAACGGATAACTACAAAGGACCATCCTGCCCTCACATAAGCTTTCCTCGGGGCTCCCGTAAAACTCAACAAGGACGCTTTGGTTAAAGGCCTCTATGCAATCCCTAAATCCCATCCTTTTCTTTGAGCATTTTCCTTATTGTAATAGCCTTAATTAAATCATCTCCTTAATTGTCCAGTGCATTTATTCCTTCAGAGTTGGGGTCGTGTGGTAGTATGGCAAAATGGATTGCTCAGAAGACTGGCTGATAGATTTGCTAGTGGGATATGAAAGAAAGAGAGAAACTCACAATGGATCCAAAAGATTTGACTTGAGAAGGGAAAGAACAACCACAATAACAAAACAAAACAAAAAATGACTAAGGAGCACAGTGAGAGGAACTTTTCAGAAGAATCATGGAAGAATTTAGGATTAATTTTAGACATGTGAATTATGAAGAACCTGTGGATCATCCCAATTATCATTTTAATTAGGCAGTTAAATGTTCTAATCTGGAGACATCAAGGGAGAAGATGGCACTGGAAGTATTAAATGTTAGAGTCGCCAGCCCATTGCCAGCAATAGGCCTGTGTGCTTTTACCTAGGGCAGGGCTTCTCAAATTTCAGCATGTACCTGTATAGCAATCACCCAGAGAGACTGCGGAACACAGACTCCTGGGCCTCACACCAGATTCTGATTCTGTAAATCTTGGGTGGACCTGAGAAATCTGCCTTTCTAGCAAGTTCTCAAGTGATGTTGCTGTTGGGAATATGATGACCATACTGAAAAAATGAGTCTATCTGGGAAAGAAAGAGATACTAAGACTTAAAGAGGTGGCATGTCAATGTCGAGGCTGAGAAGATAAGGTGGGAGGGGGTGAGGGCATGTGCCGGGGGGTAGGGGCGGCTGGGGGAAGGTCAATTGGGAAAAAAAGGAGACAGATGTACTACTATTTGTAATATTTTAAACAATAATAATTAAAAAAAACTATCAAAGGAGCCTGAAAAAGGAGCATTCAGGAACTTAAGAGAAGAACAAAGGGACAGTGGTGTAATTATATGCATACTGTTATAGTTATACACCTCCGTTCTTTTTTAGAAAAAGGTAAATAGCTTTTATTGGTTTGGCAAGGAATCTTAAAACAATTAAACCTAGGTGGAAAGCTCCTCTTTTGGGCTATTGTTTTTCTTACTCTAACCTGGTAGGGGTCATGCTGCTGTGATATACATTTTCTGTTGTGCAAAATAAACTTCTATTATCTGATGACTCACTTTCCTCTTTAAGAAAATCTACAAATTAAAATGCTCACTCATTAAAGGAGGCAAAGTGCATATGACCCCGAACCACAGGTCTTAAGTAAATGCTGATTTATTTTTCTAAACAGATCATACCCCGTTATGATCTTGTGCCCTGTTTAATCTCATTCACACAGAAAATTGTTTTCTTATTCAAAGTAACAAATATGTGTAAATAACACCTCGGTAAAACAGACACGCAAATTCTTTAATTCAATATTACTATTATTTATTTGAAATTGCATGAAGCAACATCTTATATCTGTAAGAAAAAAGATCATGTTAATAGACAAAAGGAAAACAGAAAGTAAAGAGTATTGATATAATTAATATAATTAAAAAAATACTTATTTTCCCTTTGCCAAAATGTAAAGAAAAGTGAAATAATGAGAGTCCATGGGGGCACCAAGGCATAGCATAACTGAGGGTGTTTTCAGTGTTTCCCAATGATTTCCCTAGCCAGTGGTGGGCAAACTCATTAGTCAACAGAGCCAAATATCAACAGTACAACGATTGAAATTTCTTTTGAGAGCCAAATTTTTTAAACTTAAACTATGTAGGTAGGTACATTGTTATTAACTTAATTAGGATACTCCTAAGGCTTAGGGAGAGCCACACGCAAGGGGCCAAAGAGCCGCATGTGGCTCGCGAGCCACAGTTTACCAACAAAGGCAAACCATCCTAAATAAACAAAGATGAAATAAAAGCAGATACTCTGCCTAAGAAACCTTGCTATGATGCTTATCACTGACCTTTCAGTAATAATGAAGGCTTTAAATCCCCCCCTACATAAACAGTATAGAACTCCCACGGAATGGAGTAAGATCAGTGGTGGCAATGATGCCCTTTTCAAAGACTGCCAGGTTAATATTCTGAACAGAGCATGTGGTGGAGGAGACTCTACTGTTACCATATCATATTGATGCAGCTGCTGTATAAAAGTCTGAAATCTGTTTTAATAAACAAAAATATAATTTAACTAATTCAGCAATTCACTAATTGCAAAGCCAATGTGACAAAGTGGTATGTCATGGATATTAGTGCCAGATAGATCTGGGCACGATGATATCTGATGCCCATAATTTGTGAAATGGGGCAAAATCTTTCAATTCTTGGAGCTGAAATTTTCCATGTATGTTTTTATTTGCTAGAGTCATCATAAAAAAATACCACAGATTGGGTGTTTTAAACAACAGACATTTTTTTTCTCTCTCACAGTTCTGGAAGCTTGAAGTCCATGATCAAGGTGTTAGCTGATTCAATTCCTTGTGAGGGCTCTCATTCTTGCTTGGAGATCATTGCCTTCTTGCTGTGTCCTCATGTGGCCTTTCCTCTGTCATGGAAGAGAGGAGCTTTCATCACTGATGTTTCTACTTTTATTGATTTCAGAGTGGAAGGGAGAGAGAGAAAAAAACATCAATAATGAGAGAATAATTGATTGGATGTCTCCTGCAAGCCCACACTAGTGATTGAGCCCGCAACCCGGGCATGTACCCCTACCAGGAATCAAACTATGGCTTCCTAATTAATTAGTCAACACTCAGCTACTACTGAGCCATGCCCACCAGGCCCTTTCTTTTCTTGTTAGGACAGCAATCCCACCCCAATGACCTTATTTAAACATAGTTACTTCTTTGTGGCTCTGTCTCAAAATAGTCACATTGAAAGTTAAGGTCTCAACAGATAAATTTTGGGAGAATACAATTCAATTCTGACAATCTTAAAAGAAATTTTAAAAAGTGAACACATGTTTAGAATTGCCCATTGCTGACCCTCTGTTTTGCCTTTTCTAAACTTCAGCCAGGTTTCTCTTTTTCCTACAGACCCCTGAAATCTACTTGCCCCCAATCAGAGTAAGTATAGCAAGTGAAGCATGCCCCATATCCGCTTCCCCTGGGAACCAGCTGATTGCATGGAGACCCTTTTCCTATCAGACGCCACTGGTCACTTCCAGTTTCCCCACCAAAGATTCTGATTCTGTCTGCTTTAGCCTGTAAAAGAAAAATCTTGCTCTCTTTGAATTTGAGGTGTTCATAGATATCTGAGATTAAAACAGTCTATATTGAAATATGCAATTTTTCTAATTAAAGTCTCTCTAAGTCCAAATTTGTCTTAATTTAACAAAAGTTAAAAATGTGTATCTTATTGACTTATTTTGAGAATGTGTAAACCAGTTGGGTTAGTGCCTTATTATATTGCAGGTGAATAATTATGTGTTCTTGGGCATTCGACTTACTTATTAAAGTCCATGCACTTTGTCAGTCAAATAATAATTTAAAATAAAAATATTGCTACATTTTTATGCTCTCAAACAGTAGGCAGACTTTAGAAATTGTATCGTAAGAGGTCACATTCCAAAGACTTCATGGAAAATTACCATACTTAAATTTGTAGTTGCATACCAATGCACTGAGTCAAATAACATCAAAATTTCCTAGGGCAACAAATCCACATACGAAATTTAAATGTCTGATTTTATTACTTTGACTTCTAAGGCCTGTCAAAAAATCTTTACCATATGCACAATGATGAATATGAAATGAATGAATAATATTTTCCCAAAATGTCACTACACTGATTTTTTTCACCAGCAAAGCTCCTGCTTTATCTTAGGAGAACTTGTTATACAGTAATAGGACAAAGGCATTAAATAAATTCATATTCGTGAAGTGCTCAGTACCGATTTGCTCTCTGTCTGATGCTTTAATTATGTCACATCATTTACCTTGGAAACAATACTTTTGGGGTAGGTGTTATTATCTCCATTTGCACATCTGGATAGTAAGGATCGGAGAAGTCAAGTTGTTTGCCCAGGGTCACACAGCTCTTAAAAGGAAGAGTCAGGATTTAATAAGTTCTATTAAAATATCCCATAAAGTGTTATCTTTTTACTATAGCATCTTGTAGTCCTACGAAGGAATAATTCATAATCCTAGCAGCACAAGTAAGCAGGCTTGTGCTTTAGGAAATTAAGGCATGAGGCAGGAAAATAGAGATTTCAGAAGATAGAAAACTTTTGCCTTTTGTTATGATTACATGAAAGGTAGCTTTACATACCAGTACCTCAAAAAAAGTGATATTGCATTTCTATGAGAAGCCATAAATGAAAGTTTAAAACTGAGAGATCCTACTTCAAAATATTCATGATGTAGGTTCTATGCTTAGTCTCACAGAGATACCACTCTGTTAGTTTTTAAAGCTAAAATGTGTGAAATTTAAATTCATATGTTAATATGATCAAAACTATTTTAGCTAATTAGGACAAAACTATTATGTTATTATGTTAACCACGGAACCTTCAACATTAAAAAACCACAGTAACAACAGATACCACTTTCAAACTTGGTATAAATAAAGGGGGCACAAAAATCTTTAGCAATAAATGTCAAAAATGTTAAAAATAAAATAAATGTATTACACGGGAGGAATAATACTTAGAACATTTAACTATAAACCTGATATTTTATAGAGTTGTTCATTTAATGTTTTCAAATAGAAACAAAGTTTTCTTCTTTTGTTAATTAATTCATTATTTTTTGATGTACAGTCCTTCATAATGATATATTGTCCTTGGCACATAGATTAAATCATAAATAAATGTCTAAAATTTTGCACAGTTCTCCTGACATAGAGAGCAGTATGACTGAATCTGAATGGATTTTTTTCTCTATTTACAGCTTTAGCTTATAGACTAACATTCACTAATTTAAAATGGAGGTAGGGAATAACAATTAATGTTTTTATGTTCTTCAAAAGAAACATATCAAAATATGATTTATTTTATTCCTGAAAAATCAACTTTATTTAAAATCTCGACTTTATTTAAAAAATAGACTATGAAGTATTTGGAAACAGATTAAACTGGAGAACTTTAAATTCTGCAATTTGTTCCTACTTTTGTTTGATCAGAATAAGTGGCAACATGGATGTGATAGTGCAGCGTTTCATTTAAAATCAATAATTTCCTCATTGCCTAGTAAGTCATTTATTATCCTAATAATGACTCTAATTACAATAATTTTGCTTCTCATTCAAACTTTTATTTTATTTTTTACTGGCTTCACTGCCTATATCAAGTAAAATAATAACGATATTATGAATGTAGAATTTCTTCCCCTATATTTCTTGCCTTTTTCATTAAGCTTCTTCCCATGATAATTCTCCTTGTGCTTTCTCGTTGCCCATCTTTCAGTGGGAGAATATCAGTAGCCTCTTTTGAGTGTGCCAGCAACTCAGCCATCCTCTGTGAGTGACATCTCAAGCGTCCCTCTTCCTTTTGTATATTACATCGATGTGGATCCCTGGAGGCCCAGTTAAAGTTTATACTTATTGGAGCACAGTGAGAGTATTATCTGCAAGTCAAAGCCCATAAACTTCAACTGAAAATAAATTAAAAGGATTTCAACTTTTCTTACTTGCACAATAACTTAGTGACCAAATGTCAATGATTATATGTCTAAATAGTACTCACACGTGGCAAGCTGCTTGACAGCAGAAAGAAACAACATATAAATATTTCAGTGCCATGAAATGAATCCAACTGATAACATTAAGTTGTGTCTGTTTAAAATCTTTCCCAAAGTATATCACTTTTAATTCTTCACCAAGCCTGGCTGTGTCTACAATAGTTTAATGAAGGAAAGAGTTACCCATTGAATTTCATCTATGTCAAGAGAATCTAGGCATCTCAATTATAATAGGCTGTTTCTCTCTCTGTAACCAAATTTTTATTCCTTGAAACAAAACATTTGCCACTACCTTTGTGTCGGTTTGCAAAGAAGCACAGAGTATTATGAGTATACTAAAGGGCTGGTGCATGGAATTTGTGCCCCTCAGCCCAGTCTGCACCCTCTCCAATCTGGGACCCCTCGGGGTATGTCTGCCTGCCAGAGAGGGATGGGGCCTAAATGGGCAGTTGGACATCCATCTCACAACCCGGGACTGCTGGCTCCCACCTGCTCGCCTACCTGCCTGATTGCCCCTAATTACTTCTGCCTGCCAGCCTGATCACCCCCTAACCACTCCCCTGCCAGCCTGATTGACACCTAACTGCTCCCCTGCCGACCTGATTGCCTCCAACTTCCTTCTCCTGTAGGTCTGGTCATACCTAACTGCCCTCCCCTGTTGGCCTGATTGCCCACAACTGCTCTCCCCTGCCAGCCTTCTTGTGGTGTCTATCTTGTGACCACATAAGGGTAGCCATCTTTGACCACATGGGGGTGGCCATATTGTGTGAGTGTGTGATGGTCAATTTGCATATTACCTCTTTATTATATAGGATAGAATGCACAATGGTTTTAAAGAAAACCAGAAAACTGCTCATTGTTCTTGATAACTAGCATTCCATTGCAGAAAAAAAAAAAAAACATTTTAAAACCTTCAAAAAGAAGTGGTAAGAATATGAAATAATTGAAGAATAAGTTGCCCTATTAAGAGACTGACTTCACAGAAGAAATAAAAGTATTTTTTTCCACTGATAAACAAGGACACTAGTTCTAGTTATATCTTGGAGGTGATGTATATAAAGTATCTAGTATAGAGCCAGTTCCATGATATATACTTATAGTTAGTATTTATTCTGTGAACTGATAATAAGTGTTAATGTTCATTCACATCCATATAAATTGTGTCCACACTTTTAAAATGTGTTTACAAAGAAAAATATGTGTTGACTATATAATATACATAATTAGACAATAATTTCTAACAGTGGGTACTAATTAATATAATACAGTACATAAATGAAAATAAAGTAATAAAATTCTCAGGACATTAGATTTACACAGGACATTACTTTCTTTTTTCTGAATTAATACTTTCTGATTTACTTTTTCTTGATATGGAAGTCAATTATATTTTATGAAAATAATTAAAGCAAATAGTGAATCTTTTAAAAATATATCATTTAAATTTACAAATATATACCTCAAAATAGACATGCATGCTTTCAATTAATATAATTTTCCACATATTTTGTAGTTTTGATAATGAGGCATAGTAAAATTAATATCAGAGGTCAAAACCATGCCAAGTTAAAGCACTGATGTTCATATACTTAGATTGTCTTTAATGCAAATTAATTGAAGATTATCAATGTTTTTTGAGAGTTAAACACATTAAAAGCATTGCTGAGTACCAATATGTTTGATAAAGAATAAAACACTTTTTGCCTTTTCTGAATATCACTTGTAAAGCCATCTGTTTACAATATAACTACTATTTGACTAGAAGAAATTTAAATGTGGTTCTTTCACCTCTTAATAAATGAATGTGAATTCAGATGTTTGGTTCACTCTGATGGAAGCCACTAAATGATAAGTCAGGCCACACAGCAAGTTTTGGGGCCAGAGCAGTAAGTGGATTTGTTTAAATAAAGATTTTATTTGTGGATTTGTTAAAATAAAGTTTGTAGAACAAGTTAATATATATCAAACTTAAAGCACTATGCTAAGAACATGGGTTACATTTTCTTTTAAGAGATTTTAATTATGTGGTAGGCCCTGCTAAGGAGGAGTCCAAAGAGTGGTAGATGCTGACCAGTGAGAATAAAAGCATGAATTCTGTTTGCCATACTAATAAGGGACAATCTTTTTCTTTATACTTTTTTTTAGTTTCTTTATTTTTGTTATTAAATTGATTGGGGTGACATTGGTCAAGATGATCATATAGGTTTTAGGTGTGGGTTTCTATGTTATAAGATCTGTATATAGCTCCATGTGCCCACCACCCAAAGTCAGATCTTCTCCTGTCATCATATATTAGGACCCCCTTCTCTTCTCAACCCCTTTCCTTGGGCAACTGCTGTTTGTGTTCACAAGTTTCAGTTGTATATCCTACATATGAGATAAATCATATAGTTCTTAGCTTTTTCTGACTGACTTATTTCACTTAGCATAATGTTCTCAAGGTCCTTCCATATTGTTGCAAATTACACTATTTCATCCTTCCTTATGGTTAAGTAGTATTCCATTGTGTATATGCACCACATCTTCTTTATCCAGTCCTCTATCACAGGACACTTCGGTGGTTGTCATGTCTTGGCCCCAATGAATAATGCTGCAGTGAACATAGGGGTGCATATTTCTTTTTGAATATGTGATTTAGAGTTTTTCAGGTATATACATAGGAAAGGGATCACTGGCTCTTATGGTAGCTCCATTTGTTGGGGGCCATATATAAGCTGGCAAGGTCCTTGCACCTGAAGGGGCTAGCAAGGCTGGGACCCTTACCCACACAATTTTCCCAGACTTGTTTGGATGGTGGTTATCAGTAGAATAAGAGCAACCTTTGTAGAATGAGAACAGCCTTTCACGGCTTACCAAGAAGTCTGTAACCATTTACTGAGATATGCTGTACTGAGAACTTGTCCTTCTGTTCTGTCCCTCCCTTAGAGATTAAGAGGAACAAAGAATACATTTCTCTTGACAGACTTCCTATTCAGTGTGTTGTGTATAAATAGGATTGTGTGGCTAATAAAGTTGCTTCAGTTCCTCAAGAACTGGAGTCCTCCCGATCCTGATTTCCTGTCTTTCTTTCTTTTCTCATTTCTTACCTCCCTACCTCAGCCCAGCTCAATCTGTCAGGCTGGCCCTGATGCCATTTTTAAAGAATTGCCAGATTGCTTTCTATAGTGGTAGTACCAGTCTACATCCCCACCAGCAGTGAATGAGGGGTCCTTTCTTTCCCACAACCTCTCCAATACTTGTTATTGCTTGTCTAGTTGATAATGGCCACTCTAACAAGTATCTCATTGTAGTTTTTTATTTTTATTTTTAAACTTAAATTTATTTTAAATCTTTATTGTTAAAAGTATTACATATGTTGCCTCTTTTGCCTCATTGACCCCTTCTATACCACCCACACCCCCTGCTCCAGGCTTTCACCACCCTATTGTCTGTGTCCATGGTTTATGCATATATGCATACAAGTTCTTTGGTTGATCTCTTTCCACCCACCCACCCTACCTTCCCTCTGAGATTCCACAGTCTGTTCCATGCTTCTATGTCTCTGGATCTATTTTTTTCATCAGTTTATTTTGTTCATTAGATTCCACATATGAGTGAGATCATGTGATACTTTTCTTTCTCTGACTGGCTTATTTTGCTTAGCATAATAATCTCCAGGTCCCTCCATGCTGTCTCAAATGGGTAAGATATACCTCTTTTTTTTTTTTTAGCACTGCATAGTATTCCATGCATAAATGTACCACAGCTTTTTTATCCACTCACCTACTGATGGACACTTGGGCTGTTTCCAGGTCTTAGGTATTATAAATTGCATTGCTATGAACATAGGAGTGCATAGATTCTTTCTGATTGGAGTTTTGGGTCTTAGGATAAATTCCTAGAAGTGGGATCACTGGGGCAGATGGCAGTTCCATATTTAATTTTTTGAGGAAACTCCATTCTGTTTTCCATAATGCTGCACCAGTCTCAGTCCCGCCAGCAGTGAACTAGGGTTTCCTTTTTCTCCACATCCTCACCAGCACTTGTCATTTGTTGATTTTTTTATGATAGCCATTCTGACAAGCGTGAAGTGATACCTCATTGTTTTTTTAATTTGAAGCTTTCTGATGATCAGTGACTTTGAGCATTTTTTCATATGTCTCTTGGCCATCTGTATGTCCCCTTTGGAGAAATGTCTATTTAGGTCATTTGCGCCCCCCTCTCCCCCAACCTTTTTTTCTCTTCCTTTTGTTAATTGGTATGAGTTCCTTATATACTTTGGGTATTAACTCTAGTCTATAAGGGGCAATCTTGAAACATATTTCCAGGGCTACTGTCCTCCAGGCTGATACGGGCTGTGCACCATACCTTCCGGTCTGGTGATCAGAGAGCAGGCAGGATTACACCTGTCACATGCTCTTTTGACGGAGAACACCCTGCAAAACTGGTGGGATTTACATCCATACATTCCAGTGCTAACATTCAAGTACTGGCTCTACCTTTTATTGAGTTAGAGTTATTGAACTTTGGGCAACTTAGCTAACCTCTCTAAACATCATTTTCCTTGTGTACCTACCTATAGAGATAATGAGAATACCTTCCACATAGGGTTGTGAAGAAAATATAAATAAATATTTAATACATAATGTTGTTGAACTAATGTTACTTATTAAGTTCTTCTGAATGATAATGCCAACTCTATGATGATGTTTGCATGGATTTATAAGATGCAGTAATATTATTATATGGTATATTCTAAAATGATGTATAAAAATTATGTAAATAATTTCCATTAATTGGAAGATGTGGAAAGACATAGAGTAAATATTTTTGTGGTTTCATGTTTAAAAAGAGGGATTGAGCCTGACCGGCTTTGTTCAGTGGTTGGAGTCAACTTATGAACTAAGAGGTCACAATTTAATTCCCAGCCAGGGCACATTACCTGGGTTATGGGCTCTATCCCCAGTGTGGGGCATGCAGGAGGCAGCCAATCTATGATTCTCTCTCATCACTGACGTTTCTACTTCTCTCTCCCTCTCCCTTTATGAAATCAATACAAATATATTTTTAAAAATAAAAATAAAATAAAAAGTTTGAAGCCTTTAAGGCTCACTACTGTCAGGATTGGAGGATGTGCTCTAAGCTCCTGACAGGGAAACTCAATGGTCTCTCTAGAGCTCATCTCTAGATAAGAATTGAGGGAATCAAACATCCCTCATGCACAGGGAAAATATACCTCCACAAGCTAAATCAGTGTATATTGTGGAAAATCATAAAGAAGGGAGATCATATGTCAAGGACTTAAACTCAGTAACACTGGAGGTTCATCAATAGCATTATGATCTGAACAACTGGCTTTTCAGAAGTCAGAAGGATAAAGGACTTTGAAAAATATAACTGTAACTTTAAATTAATTTGAACTAAAAACAAACTGCCATTAAGTATATGTACTTTTAGTGGTAAGCTTGACACACAATCAAGACAGTAGAGCCACTCAGTTCTTAAGAGTGGCTTGAAGAGTTTTGTAATGTGTAGGTGGAAAATAGGTTATGCTCCAGATGGAGCAAAATTAAGTTTCTAGGATGTGTTACAATCATGCTGACACTATTGACAAGAGACAGTTTCAATGATCTGTAAGGCATGTATAAAACTACCAGGCTTTCTGTGCTTTCAAAGTGATAACTATTGGAAATATTTAATTTTTAATAATAAGCATAGAGCTAGTGCTCTAATACAGGTTAAGGATAATGTTCACTTGCATGTTAACAGTTATTTAATTATATCAGATAATTATTCTAAGATTGAGAAAAGGGTATATATTGTAATTATGACTTCTTCCCAAGAGAACCAATTTACATGAGTAAGCCAAAATAACAAAACAGGAAAAAATGGTACATTACATACTCTCTAGAATTCAGGGAATCAAAAACTCAATAAAAAACTCATATTTTCCTTTCAAGAAAATATTGGCTTCTTAATTATTATTTCTATTATGAGCTGTAAATTAGTTTTTCCTACAGGTATAATGAAATCAATCACAAGTAGAGATTAATTATTCAGTTATTTTTTCACACACATCTTTAGCAATAGTTCTAAGATTTAGTTATAATTTTCTTTTTAACACAAAGAAAATTTCATTAAATACAATAAGGAAATAATTTATTCTCTTATGTTGTAACTTTGTATGGTCTATGACTACAATAATTTCAATACTCACAATTTTATTTTAAAAATCACAAAACAGGTAAGAACATTCATTACAAAGTAAGAATTAAGCAAATTCATTTATTTTTTTCTATTTATGTTCCCTATTTTTTACCATTTTAAAATGCACCTCAAATTTCTTTCCAGATGAGCACTTCCATTCACTCATCATGCAATCATACATTTAACAATATTAACTGAGCATCAAGTAGGTATAAATCACTATACCAGAAAAAGCAATAAACGTTTTCTCCTTGAGGTTGGAATTATGGATATATTAAATAAAAGCTGTTGGCTTTAATATTCAAAACACATAAATAAAAGTTGCTAACATAAATTCTCTAGTAAAAAGAACATAAGAGGATGACATAAAACTTAAGTTGTATGGCAAGTAAAGGATCAAGATAGGTCATAATTATTAATTTAGTATATTTGAAAGTGGTATAGCTTATTATACGAAAAATGTTGAAAAAAATTAGAATTATTTTTATTTTTAATTTATTTTTTAAAAAAGCAATTTTGCATAGCTTGTAGAATAGGTTAGCAATTTAACAAAATAGAATTTTATTGCTATAAACACTGCTCTGGGTTAAGTTTGTCCTAAATCATGGCAACATACAATCACAAGGACTTTCATTGAGTAAAAAAAAAAAAAAAATAGCATAGCATACATGACATATTTGCTTCAAGGCATTAAAATTTTGGATGTCTATCTCACTATTATCTATCTATATCTATCTATCATCTATCTATCATCTATCTATCTATCTATCTATCTATCTATCTATCTATCTGTTATCTATCTATCTACCTATCATCTATAATGAACTTTTAGAGCCTGAGAACTTGGAAAGCACACAGGATGGCTGGGTGGAAAGACCAGACAGAATAAAATAAATCAAATACCGCTATTTCTGCAGACTTGTTAGCCATCTCTCTTTATTATATTCGTTCATACCATGTGTAAGCCTTTGGAAAAGATTTGCTTTACTCAATTCAGCCAACTGAAAGAACTATGGCTTTTTGAGCAATTATGTTAAATGCAGAATCTGAGTGTGTGTGAGGACGAATATATACACATGTATAAGCACATATACCTGTGGCAAAGAAATAAGCCAAAAATTGCATGCTTCTTTATTAAGGACCTACAAATTGCAATTGCAAAATCCCATGTAAATAAGGAAAGTTTTATAAGTCCTTTTTGAATGTCATCTTCTTTCTTTCTTCTGAATATTTCACTTCACCCTGAGTACTATATTGAATTATAATTTTGATCAAAGTCCAATGAAAATGAGTATTGAAGAATGGAGCAAATTGTTTCCATTACAGTGGAGCTGCAATGTTAATTTCAGAATACTAATACAGGAAAGGAATTGGGCTGCAAAAGTTTCTGATTCCTACACATCATCTATACCATCATTCAATTTTCCATCCTTTCCAGAACAATGTTCTAACATCATGAGAGAGAAGTAAAACCTTTGTGAATTTAGCTGACGGTGTATTGCGTTGAAGTTTTATTTTCTGAAATGGTTTTTGGCAGTCTTAGCCCCAAGACTATAAGCAGTAAGAAATTCCTTCAGGAGCACATGAAAGCTTTACATTTTATTCTTTACTTGAGGTAAACTTTTGAGAGTGGAAATAGTCATAATATTATTTTGAGTTGTTTAGAAATATCAAAAGCAACAATCTAACCCTGAAATCTGATGTTTCTCATCTCACACAGATCTCTGGCAGCAGGTTCTTTGTGTTTGCTAGCAACGACCACTGACCTTGGCTCACTTGAGTGAAAAAGAAGAGAAAAAAAGGATTTTATGAGAAGATGACAGGAGTGATTGAAAACTTAAAAGTGAACAAACATACGTTTAGCTAGATCTCAAGACCTTAGCCAAGGAGCTCCTGAGAGTTTCTGTATGGCCTCTCCAAAAACAACTATTTTCTTTGTATCTATCAGCTGAAGAATCAATATTATAGGAAAAGGAATCTGCTCTGTGTTAGGATTTTGCCCTTGTGTCCATCATCTGAAACCAGAAGGTAAAGTGAGGGGCCTGCAGTTAATCATTGAGAGTTCAATGAGCATGACAATTCTCAGTGTGGGGGTTTCCAAAACAGAGACAAAATCACAAATTAAATATCAAATGCAACCAGTTTTCTCCTTTCTCCCTATATATATATATATATATATATATATTGATGTATAACATTATAAGAAAACTTAGAGAGCAACCAAAGGACGTGTATGCTTGCATATTAGCATAGCCAATGGACACAAACACTGGGGCGGTGGGGGCTTGCCCAGGGTGGGAATGGTGGTGGGGGTCAATTGGGGGAAAAGGAGACATATGTAAAACTTTATAATAAAAAAAAAAACAACCTCACACATATATATAAAAAGAAAACTTCATTATCCAAAATTTTTCCACCTTCAAATTTTTAAAACACCTTATGTTATCCTTTCTAATTTTCTTTTTTGAATGGACTGCCAATTTTGACATAGACTATAATTTTTAAATAACCAAATTTTTATTTCATAATAATACTTTGAAAGTTATGCTTTTAAAATTTTTCTATTTTATTAATTTCTTATTGTATCTTATATAATAAAAGCCTAATATGCTAAGTGTCTGGTCATCCATTCAATCATTCAAAGAGTTATATGCTAATTATATGCTAAGGCCACTCAACCGCTGGCTATGATGTGCACTGACCTCCAGGGGGCAGACAGCCGACTGGTTGACCAGTTGTTATGATGTGCACTGACCACCGGGCAGCAGACACTTGGAGTAGGTTAGCTTGCTGCTGGGGTCTGGCCGATTGGGACTGAGCAAGAGGGACTGGACACACCCTAGATCCCTCACATAATCCCTCCCTAGCTTGCCAACCTCCTGTGTCCCTCCCCAGCCCCAATAGTGCACTGGTGGGGTCCCTTGGCCTGGCCTGCACCACCTTGCAATCCGGGACCCCTCAGAGGATGTCAGAGAGCTGGTTTTGGCCCGACAGTGGAATGACCAGTCACTATGATTTACACTGACCACCAGGGAGCAGACGCTCAATGCAGAAGCTGCCCTCTGGTGGTCAGTGCGCTCCCACACTGGGAGTGCCACTCAACCAGTTGTCGGGTTCACTGCTGGCGAGCACAGCGGCAGTGGCAGAAGCCTCTCCAGCCTCCGTGGCAGAGCTAAGGATGTCTGAATGATGGCTTAAGCCCGCTCCTGCAGTCAGACATCACCCAAAGGCTCCCGGACCACAAGAGGGCATAGGCCGAGCTGAAGGACACCTCCCCCAGCGAGTGCATGAATTCCATGCACCAAGCCTCTAGTAATATTATATTTTTTGTTTTACTTCCTTTACTATATAAAAATTTACTTGTATTGTTCAGATAGTTTTTATTTTCAATTGCTTCTCATATTTAAATGAACTTGCTTGATTCCAGGTAGAAAATATTCTGGGAGTGTATTTTTGTAGTACTCAGGTTTTTCATGATCAATTTACAATTTCAACTTTGACATCTTTTACCATATGCTTTGAAATATGTTCTAGGTAGACTGAATTAAGGGAAGAGTCAAAAGAGTATATTTTTTATAATGTTATTTGGTTATAAGGTTTTATGATGCTTTGTTGAGAGAAAGTGGTTGAATGTAATATTTAGTGTTTGGATATGTTGAGATTTTCTTTTGGCCTAATAAATATTTTATAATGACTTGTTACAAATTCACTGTATTTAGTATTGGAATAAGTGTATGTGTGTGTGTGTGTATTGATATCAACACTAATAAAAGAGAAAAATGGTAATTGGCGTACGAGCTACCCTTTTCATTGGCTAATCAGGGCTATATGCAAATTAACTGCCAACTAAGATTGGCAGTTAACTGCCAACAAGATGGTGGTTAATTTGCATATGTAGGCACAATGCAGGGAGGCGAAAGGGAAAGCAGGAAGCAGCCCCCTGCCACTGACAGTGATCGGAAACCCAGGGGGGAGCTAAGAGCTGGGGGTCAGGGCAAAGGCGGCCCTGGGGCCGCCTTTGCCCTGCCCCCCAGCCATGATCGGAGAATCAGGTGCCTTTTCCGCCCTGGCCAGTGATAGCAGGAAGTAGGGGTGGAACCAGCGATGGGAGCTGGGCACAGTCGAAGCTGGCAGTCCCGGGAGCTAGGGGCCCCTTGCCTGGGCCTAAAGCGAAGCCCACGATCGCGGGGCCGCTGCAGCTGAGGGTCCCCGCTGCCCGGGCCGGACGCCTAGGCCAGAGGCGTCAGGCCTGGGCAAGGGGCCGATCCTGCGATTGGAGGGTGATGGGGGTCAACGCCTGAGGGCTCCCAGTATGTGAGAGGGGGCAGGCTGGGCTGAGGGACACTCCCCCACACACACACCCAGTGCATGAATTTCGTGCACCGGGCCCCTAGTATATATATATATATATATTAGAGGCTTAATGCATGAAATTCATGCATGGGTAGGTTCCCTAGGCCTGGCTGGTGATCAGGGATGATCTGTGGGCATAACCAACCGGTGGAGTGATCGCGCCCCCCCTCCCCCCGCCCTGGCCCCTACCTTGGCTGGCCTGGGGCCTGAAAGCTGGGGGCAGCTCCTGCATTAAGTGTCTGCCTTCTGGTGGTCAATGCACGTCATAGCAACAGGTTGTTCAATAGTTTGGTAGATTTGCATATTTGGCTTTTATTATATAGCAGCAGTTCTCAACCTGTGGTTCGCGACACCTTTGGGGGTCAAACGACCCTTTCACAGGGGTCGCCTAAGACCATCAGAAAACACATATATAATTACATATTGTTTTTGTGATTAATCACTATAATTTAATTATGTTCAATTTGTAACAATGAAATTGGGGGTCACCACAACATGCGGAACTGTATTAAAGGGTCGCGGCATTAGGAAGGTTGAGAACCACTGTTACATAGGATATATATATTTTTTTTTCTTAACATCCCTAAACTTAAACTTAAAATTCTATAAG
This sequence comes from Myotis daubentonii, assembly GCF_963259705.1. NCBI lineage: Eukaryota > Metazoa > Chordata > Mammalia > Chiroptera > Vespertilionidae > Myotis > Myotis daubentonii. The sequence goes on from NC_081841.1 coordinate 154,549,988, forward strand.
TTCACTTCTAAACAAAATTTTAGTCCATTATTAAGATATTTTCTTCTTATTATTTCAGCAATCTTTAAAAAAAATTCCAATCATACTAACTATATGTTTTGCATGGTAACTTATTCTTTTTAACAGTATTTTATATATCCCTTCATCCATCTAAGAACACTTAGGTGGTTACTATGAAATATACTGCAATAAACATGGGAGGGAAATTATCTCTTTGAGATAGTGATTTTATATCCTTTGGATATATAATCTCAAAATGGGATTGCTAAATCATATGGTAGTTTTATTTTTAATTTTTTGAACCTCTATACCATTTCCATAATTGCTATACCAAATTACAGTCTCACCAACAATGTTTTCCACATCCTTGTCAGCACTTAGTATATTTTTATATATGACTAGAGGCCCAATGCACAAAAATTTATGCAAGAGTAGGCCTTCCTTCACCCAGCTGCCAGCATCGACTTCCCTCCAGCACCCAGGAAAAGGGCTGCTTCCTTCCCCTGGCTGCTGGCAGGCACCCAGGAACCAGCCTGCTTCCCTCCTCCAGTCACCTGCAGGCACCCAGGACCCGGAATGGCTTCCCTCCAGCCCTGGCTTCATCAGGAAGGATGTCTGGAATGACCTCCAACGTCTGGTCTAATTAGCATATTACCCTTTTATTATTATAGATAACAGCCATACTAACAGGTGGAACATATCTCATTGTATTTTGACTTGCTTTCACTGATAATTAATGGTATTAAGCATATTTTTATATAAAAGTTGACCAATTATATGTCTTTTTAGAGGAAATGTGGGTCCTTTGCCCATTTTATTGGATTGTTTGTTTGTTTGCTATTGAGTTGTGTGAGTTCTTTGTATGTTTTAGATATTAACTCCTTATTGAATATATGGTTTTCATATTTTTTCTCCTATGCAAGGTTGCCTTTTCAGGTTGTTGATTTTTTTCTTTTGTTGTGCAGAAATTTTAGATTGATTTAGTTCTACTTGTTTATTTTTGCTTTAGTTTCCTATGCTTTAGGTGACATTTCCAAAAATTTCTGCCAAAACCAATGTCAAGAAGTTTTCTACTTATGTTTCCTCCTAGGAGTTTCAGTTTTAGTCTTACATTTTAAGTCTTTAATCAATTTTGAGATAATTTTTGTGAGTGGTATGTGTTCAATTTCTTACTTTTGTATGTGGCTATACAGTTTTCCCAATACCATTTACCGATGAGACTGTCCTTTTCTCATTTTGTATTCTTGGTACTGTTGTTGAAAACTTGTTGAACATGTATGTGTGAACTTATTTCTTGGCTTACTGTTCTATTTCATTGATCTCTGTGTTTGTTTCTATGCCAGTATTATACTGCTTTTATTACTATAGTTTTGTAATATAGTGTGAAATCAGGATATGTGATGTCTTAGCTTTGTCCTTCTTGCTCAAGATTGCTCTGGCTATTGGGGTCTTCTGTGGTAGAATTAATCTTCTTAAAATACAGTGATATAATTAAATTATTTTACTTTAGACTATTCAACTTACACAAATAAGTGATTTTTGCCCCTTCAATATTGCATTATTATATTTATTTTTTTATTATTTAATTATTTTATTTTATTTTATTTTATTTTATTTTATTTTATTTTATTTTATTATTTTATTTTGTTTTGTTTTACTAGAGGCCCAGTGTACGAAATTCGTGCATGGGTGTGTGTGTGTGTGTCCCTCAGCCCAGCCTGCACCCTCTCCAATCTGGGACCCCTTGAAGGATGTCCAGCTGCCTGTTTAGGCCCAATCACACGAGATCAGGCCTAAACCGGCATTCAGACATCCCTCTCACAATCCAGGACCTCTGGCTCCCAAACGTTCACCTGCCTGCCTGCCTGACTGCTCCTAACTGCTTCTGCCTGCCAGCATGATAGCCCCTAACCACTCCCCTGCCAGCCTGATCGATGCCTAACTGTTCCCCTGACAGCCCGATTGCTCCCAACTGCCCTCCCCTGCCGGCCATCTTGTGGCCACGTGGGGGCAGCCATCTTTGACCACATGGGGGCTGCCAGTTTGTGTGTTGGAGTGATGGTCATTTGCATACTGGTCATGATTAATTAGGATAGCATGGCTAATTAGCATATCCCTCTCTTATTATTGTGTTGGAGTGATGGGCAATTTCCATACTGCTTGTGACTAATTAGCATATCCAGGCTAATTAGCATAGCCCTATCTTATTATTTAGGATTTTATTTTATTTTATACCAGAAGTAATCTTAGACCAGTGGTCGGCAAATTGCGGATCGTGAGCCACATGTGCCTCTTTGGCCCCTTGAGTGTGTCTCTTCCACAAAATACCATGTGCGGGTGCACACTTACAGTGCAAGTGAAACTTCTTGGCCCATGCGCAGAAGTTGGTCTTTGGCCTGGCGAGTCTATTTTGAAGTGGCGTTAGAAGAAGTGGGGTGTGTCGGTTGGTTAGGCGACGGGATACTCAGCGAGGGCGAGGTACATTGTTCTGAGGTACATTTGCTGAGGTCGACCCCTTCCAACTCTCCCATACACACTCATCTTATATACTTGTTTCAGATAGACGAGTGTGGATGGGAGAGTTGGAAGAGGTCGACCTCAGCGAATGTACCCCAATCAGATTGAGGACGTTTTTTAGCAAAGGCCAACTTAGGAGTACCCTAATCAAGTTAATAACAATGTACCTACCTATATAGTTTAAGTTTAAAAAATTTGTCTCTCAAAAGAAATTTCAATCGTTGTACTGTTGATATTTGGCTCTGTTGACTAATGAGTTTGCCAACCACTATCCTAGACCATGTAAAACTTGTTAAAAAAATCCATAGGTAAGTAAAAACTCTTCTGCAAGTAAATAACGTTAGTGAGCCTGCCAGGAGGTCTGTCATTAGTATATTTATGACATGATGCCAGGTCTTCTGGTATTTCCCTGTACCCTTGTAATGAGGGCTTTTATTAATATTTTCATATAGGTTTAGAAGTCTAATATTTTCTTTTTGTCTAATATCTTTGCTTTATTTTCTTTTCCAGATTATACTGGCCTCATGAAGTAATTAGGTATTATTTTTTAATTCTCTTTTTTTTTAAGACTTTGTGTAAGACTGGCTTTAGTTCTTTTTTGTTGTTGTTGTCTTTGTTAATGCTCACTTAAGGATATTTTTCCATTGATCTTTTAGAAAGAGGAAGAGAGAGGGAAAGACAGACAGGAACATCGATGTGAGAGAAACACATCAATTGGTTACCTCCTGCACAAGCCCTGACCAGGGCCCAGTCCAGGGAGGATCCTACAACTATGGCACATGCCCTTGATCAGAATCCAACCCAGGACCCTTTGATCCACAGGCCAATGCTCTATCCACCGAGCCAAAATGGCTAGGGCAGCTCTCTCTCTCTCTCTCTCTCTCTCTCTCTCTCTCTCTCTCTCTCTTAATATCTATTAGAATTACCAGTAAAACCATTAAGGCCCCAGAACTTATATAACTTTAACATTATAGATAATTGATTTCAGATATGGATTGTTTTATCTTCCTCTGAAAAATATCATTGAGATAAGTTGGCTAAACTCAGTCTAAATTCTGTTCCTCCTGTGGTGGGCAGCAGTTACATTCTCTGCCCTGCTATTTTAGTCTTCCAGCCACTGCTCTCTGCTGAGTACCCTACAGCATCCTCAAAACAAAAATAGAGCTCAGACAAGAATGTGGGCAGAGTTTATATGCAAACTTGCATCTCCTTTTCAATAGCTCTTTATTTTTAGCACTTTCCATCTTACTTTCCAGCCAATTCTGCTGGAAACCCACAAAAACCACCCTCTGGCCCCTCAAGTCAGTAAGATTACTATTTTCCGATAGCTTCTCAACTCTCCTGGACAGAACCACTAGGGAGTGCCCTCGGACCAAAGGCACATCGTTACTAATTGCAACCAACTTGTTACCCTTTTCAAAAGTTAGACTACCAGTTTCTGTCTGCTTATGGTCACATGCCCAGTGCATTAAAAAAAGTTGTATTATTAAAAATGTTTTGTCCAGAGATGTCAATACACACATACACACACACACAATGAGTGGCCAGATTATTATGACCACCTGACATTTGTAGGCAAATTAGCCATACACTGCATCATATGGGATATGGAAGCCGAAGGTCTGTTTGAACACTTTTGCTGTCTGCAGTTACCAAGATAAAACGTCTCCAATTCACACAGGAACACAAGGATTGGACAGTCGAGCATTGAAAAAAGTCATGTGGTCCAATGAATCACTTTTCCAGTTGCATCATGCAGATGGCAGAGTGAGAATTTGGTGGAAACAGCATAAAAGTATGCACCCCACATGCATGAGTACAACCCTTCAAGCTGGTGGGGGCAGTGTTATGGTTTGGGGCATGTTTTCCTGGCATGATTTGGACCCTTTAATTAGTGTGGAACAATATCTGAATAGCACAACTATCATTGCTGATCAAGTTCATCCTATCATGTTGATGGCTTATCCCAATGGAGATGGCTTCTTCCAACAAGACAGTGCACCATGCCACAGTGCTCATATTGTGCAGGAGTGGTTTCAAGAACATGAGGGAGACTTTACCTTGCTTAGGTGGCCCCCACAATCACCAGATCTCAATCCAATTGAGCATTTGTGGGACGAAGTTAAAAGAGCCATGAGGCAGCTGGTTCCACAACCATCAAATCTCACAGAACTGGACAGTGCTATTCATCAGGCATGGTGTCAGATTCCTCGCATCACCTTTCAACATCTTGTGGAGTCAATGCCAAGAAGAATTGCCGCAGTATTGAAGCCCAAAGGTGGCCCAAAGAAGTACTGATGGGGTGGTCATAATAATGTGGCCACTCAGTGTTAATGTATATATCCCATGTTCAAAGGCTGTTAAATCGCGTTGTTTACCCATATCTTCAGAAAAAAATCAGTTCTACTGTTGTGGTAAACAACCTGCATCCCCATATGTATGTGTGTGCTGCTTTGAAAGCAAGCAGTAAAACTGTCTTTATCCACAGACAATAGAATCGCCCATATGGAGAATCCAATGTAATTTATAAAAAAGCTACTTGAGCTGGACCACTGTGTCTCAGTAGTTGAGCATCAATCCATGCACCAAGAGTTTGCCAGTTAGATTCCTGGTCAGGGCACATGCTCAGTGGCAGGCTTAATCCCCAGTGTGGGACATACAGGAGGCAGCTGATAGATGTTTCCAGATATGTTTATGTTTATCTGTGGGGGGTTGGGAGTAGGTAAAGTCTGTTATAGTTTACTAGAGGCCCAAAGCATGAGATTTGTGCAAGAGTAGCCCTTCCTTCCCCAGCTTCTAGCACAGGCTTCCATCTGGCACCCAGGACACAGGCTTCCCTAGCAGCACTGTCTTCATCCAGAAGGTCATCTGGAAGGACATCTGGTCTAACTAGCCTTTACACTTTTATTTTTATAGGTTCTCCCATTACCATAAATGGAACTCCCTTCTATGAAACATTTTGAAATGCATAATCTTCCTGGACTCCACCTCAGAGCTACTAAGAATTAGCACTCTCTATTGTTTAAGATTTATTTATTTATTTTTGTATTGCTTAAGATTTCTACAGTTTATTATAGCCATCAGCCCACATTAGAAAATTTTCTATTTAAGCCCAGAAAACTCTAGAATATCTTTTAAACATATTTTACTGATTTTTCACAGAGAGGAAGGGAGAGAGATAGAGAGTTAGAAACATCGATCAGCTACCTCCTGCACATCTCACACTGGGGATGTGCCCACAACCCAGGTACATGCCCTTGACCGGAATCGAACCCGGAACCTTTCAGTCTGCAGGCCGACGCTCTATCCACTGAGCCAAACCAGTTTCGGCTAGAATATTTTTAATAAATCCTTGAATCTATCGAGAAAAAATAAATAGATATAAAATTTCTACCTATTTATGTGTAGAATTTTAATAAGTAAGTAATGTTTTTCTATAATTTTAAGAGCTATAATTTGAGGTAAAAAATAATAAAGACTATTTTATTTAAACATATGTAGGAGAGACTGAGACAGTAATTGTCACTATATTAATACTTGCTAACTGTCTCAAAGATTTCTGACTATAAAGTATACGCATTGGGCTGTGTTGTCACTATGTTGAATAATGTTACAGATGATATTTTCCCAACCCATTAAAATTCAATTGTGTATTTGCCTCAGATCTTGGCTCAGGAAAAAAGAAAGAAGAAAAAAAAAAGACAGGAAAGGAAATTTCCAAAACAAAGCAAAAATGCTCAAGAAACAATACTTTCATGTTGAAAGAGCAATTCCAAGCCCACTTTAGTCTGATTATTTGTAACACAGAGCCATTTCGGGAAAGCTTAACCTGGTTTGAGACTGCTAGAGCTCACACTTAAGGAAGCAAAGATTCAAAATATAATTTAGCATCCATTAAAATATGTCTGAAAATGAAGTTATCAGAGACATTTATTACATAAGACTAAATTATGACCATCTTTTAACATCATTATTCTTAAGTTGAATGTAATAAAGTTAGAATAATTTTATTAGAATTTGGGAACTATGCAAAAACAGCTAATTTTTATAAGGATATATATTTTTATCTCATAAGATATCATCAGTCATTAGGATCTCAGTGAATTGCACCTTTCTGCCACTGTGCAATGCATTCCTGTGGTACAGAAATTCTAAGGTGATACACACAGGTCTGCGAAGCCAATAATTAGAGAACTAGGCAAGGTTAAAGTGTGATTTAAAAAAAATGTCTCTGCTTAACTGAAAACTTACTTCAAATATTAAACCTGCCCTAACCAGTTTGGCTCAGTGGATAGAGCGTTGGCCTGCGGACTGAAGGGTCCCAGGTTCGATTCCGGTCAGGGGCATGTACCTTGGTTGCGGGCACATCCCCAGTGGGGGGTGTGCAGGAGGCAGCTGATCAATGTTTCTCTCTCATCAATGTTTCTAACTCTCTATCTCTCTCCTTTCCTCTCTGTAAAAAAATCAATAAAAAAAGAAAAAATATATTAAACTTTTTTAAACAATAAAAATGAAAAAGAAAAACACCACAATAAAAAATTTTGTTTTTAATCATAAACAAACTTGGAAAACAAATTAAAGAGTTATGAATAAGTACATTGCTACACTTCAGTATAATAAATACCTAGTAATGTGTCATTATGAAGGAGAACAATGATGAATAATTAATATTGTCTCATTGTCATGAAAAAAATTTTGTTTTTATGATACATATTTTTATTATTAACCATTAGTAGTCTCATCTATAAACTAGAGATGACAATAACAATACATGTTTTTTTTTCATAACACTGGGGTAAAATGCACATATTTAACTGCTTCTCTGGCATATAGTACCAGATCATAATTAACCAAAATTATAACTAGTTTTTATCTTATTGTTACTACTTGTATTCTTTTTCTTTATATTATTTTGAAACTTGACTGGGAATTCTTAACCATTAGAAAAATCTCTATGCTCTGAGGACCCGAATCAGAAAAAAACTACATATTAAAATTTAATTTCCTCTCAAAACTTTAGAAGCATCCATCAGTTGCTCAAACCTCAGAGGGAAGGCAGGGGAGGGTGGGGCTAAGGGGGAGAGATCAACCAAAGGACTTGTATGCATGCATATAAGCATAACCAATGGATATAGACATGGGGGGGGAGGGGGGAAGGGCATGAGTGGGGGGATGGGGGGACAATGGGGGAATAAGGACACATTTGTAATACCTTACAAAAAGGAAAAATATATAAAAAAACTTTAAAATATGTATTGATATTGTTATTTTTATGCTGATGATAAATATCAGTCTACACTTAGTGTCTTTCCTAGAAGTTGGTATCTTTTTTTCCTTTGGCTTAAAAGGACGACAGTATAAACAGGGTAAATAAATGGCTTATTTTGGGAGGGCTGCAGTTTGAAACCATGTGCTTCTTTGAAAAGGAAAGCAATTAATGACTAAAGGACTCTTTCACTAGAGATTTGTCTATATATCTATGCAATCATAGAGGCCAGGATTTAAGAATATTTTCCCTTCAAGTTTTAATAATGAGAAAATATTCAGATTTTCTTTTTTTTAAATATATTTGTTTTGTTTATTTCAGAGAGGAAGGGAGTGTAGGGAGGGAGAGAGAGAGGGAGAGAGAGAGAGAGAGAGAGAGAGAGAGAGAGAGAGAGAGAAAGAGAGGAGGGAAAGAGAGAGAGAAATGTTAACGATGAGAGAATCATTGATCAGCTGCTTCCTGGACCCCCACCCCCCTCTGGGGATTGAGCCCACAATGTAGGCATGTGCCCTCACTGGGAATCAAACCCTGACCTCCTGCTTCATAGGTTGATGCTCAACCACTGAGCAACACCATCAGGCAGTAGTTGATTTCTAATTTCATTTTATTGGAATCTGAGAAGATGCTTGATATGATTTCAGTCTTCTTGCATGTTTAGAGACTTGTTTTGTGTCCTAACATGTGGTCTATCTTTGACAATGACTCATGTGCACTTGAGAAGATTGTATATTCTGTATCTTTGTGGTAAAATGTTCTATAAATGTCAATTAAATCCATCTGATCCAGTGTATCATTTAGAGTCACCATTTCCTTGTTAATTTTTTGTCTGGAAGATCTAAGCAGTGAAGTCAGCCTGGTGTTAAAATCCCCTACTAGGACTGTATTACTGTCAATTGCTCCCTTAAAGTTTTCCAGAGTGTTTTTCTTTTTGTTTCCTTTTAATTTATATTGGGTACAAATATGTTTACCAGGGTTATATCATCTGGTTGGATAGATACCTTTAGTATTATGTAGAGACCTTTATTGTCTCTTATGATAACCTTCACTTGGAAGTCTATTTTGTCAGATATGAGTATTGTTACTCCAGCTTTTTTTCAGTTCTCATTTATATGGACATTTTTTTCCCATCTCTTCATCCTCATCCTCTGTGCGTTTTTTGTTCTGAGATGGGTCACTTGTAGACAGCATATAATTGGGTCATGTTTTTGTATCCATTTAGCTACCCTATGTCTTTTTATTGGATCATTTAATCCATTTACATTTAAAATTATTATCGATAGGTACTTTTTATTGCCATTTTAATTCTGAATGCCTATGTTTCTTTCTATATATATTTATTTTAATTATAGCAGTCCTTTTAGCATTTCTTACAGTGCTGGTTTGGTGGTGATAAACCCCTTTAGACTTTTGTCAGATAGCATTGCTGGATATAGTGATCTTGGTTTTAGAAACTTGCTTTTCATTCCCTTGAGTACTTCTTGCCATTTTCTTCTGGCCTGTAGCATTTCTGATGAGAAATCAGGTGTCAGCCTTATCTATCCTTTGTATATAACAGTTTTATTTTCTCTTTCTGCTTTTAAGATTTTCTCTTTGTCTTTAATTTTTGGTATTTTAATTATGATGTGTCTGGGCATGGGCCTGTTTGGGTTCTTCTTGCTTGGGACTCTCTGTGCCTCCTGGGCTTGTGTGACTTACCCTTCACCAGGTTGGGGAAGTTTTCTGCCATTATGTCCTCAAACATGTTCTCTATCCCTTGTTCACTTTCTGCCCCTCTGTTACTCCTATTAAAACAGGAAAATTGGACTGGAACACGTGGTGTTCCCTTGGGCAGAATGGTTCCAGGGCTCTGTTCAATGGAGTCGAATAATGAAACCACAGACAAAACGTGGTATAATAAAATGGGGAAATTTATTGAGAAATAATTACACACTCCCATGTGGGGAGGGGGAATGAGTCCCACTGAATCCCTTTTCTCTACAGTTTATAAAGGCTGTAGGGCTTTGTGCCTTGATATCCCCTCTGATTGGTCATTATCCCTTCTGATTTAGCCACTATAGCAACTTCAGAGCTCAAACCTCCCATGAGGTACATGAGGTTCCCTCCTTCTTCTCCCTTATTGTTTTCTTATTCCCCTTGGGCTTTCCTCTTTCCTCTCTGAATGAGGGGCTTCCTTTTCTTTATTTTGTAAATGTATATATTTTTGAAGCTCCCAGCTTACTTATTCTATGGAAATGTAGCTTCTGCTGTTCTGTAGCCCTGTGCTTTTTCCATGGACCCCTTAAATCCTAAAATTTCCTAAACCTGCCTATTTTACCCCTAAAAACTCCTTTCACCTTTATGTGAATATTATTATGTTTCATGTTGGCCATAGCTCCCTTAGTTCTGATCTCCTGTTTTTTAATTGTTTTTTTTTATTTTTTTCTTTTTGGGTCTCTGACTGAGTGATATTCTCTACTCTGTCTTCTAACTCACTGATCCAATCCTTGGCTTCCCCTAATCTGCTGTGTACTCATTCCCATATGTTCTTTATCACTGCTATGTTATTCTTCATTTCTGACTGCTCTTACTATATCTTTTCTCATGCTATAGAGCAATGATGGTGAACCTATGACATGCGTGTCAGAGGTGACATGCGAACTCATTTTTTTGGTTGATTTTTCTTTGTTAAATGGCATTTAAATATATAAAATAAATATCAAAAATATAAGTCTTTGTTTTACTATGGTTGCAAATATCAAAAAATTTCTATATGTGACACTGCACCAGAGTTAAGTTAGGGTTTATCAAAATGTTGATACGCTAAGCTCAAAAGGTTCGCCATCACTGCTATAAAGCATCATTGTAATCATTATTCTGAACACTACTAGTATATCTTATCAATTCTTATCTCCATTTCATTTAACTCTACTTCTGGATAATTCTCTTACTTTTTCATCTGGGGCTTGTTTTTTTTTTATCTCCCCATTTTGGCTGCTTACTTGGGATTGTGTCTATATATTAGGTAGATCTGCTATGATTCCAACTATCTAATGCAGGACAATATCAAATGCTGTTTGTGACTGGCCTTGTGTACCCTGTTTGGAGCTATCAGCAGTTCACAGCTGGTGGCTCCCTCTGCTGGGGCTGGGTGCCTTTGGAAAGCACCAAGATGTGCACCAAAACCTGCTTTCCCTAACTCTAGGCCCCTATGTAGATCCCACTAAGACTCAAAGCCTCCAGAGACCTGCCTCTGCCTGAAGTCTGTTATTCAGTCTTGATTAGCCTCAGGCTACCAACCACAGGTTGGAATGAGAGGTTTTCTAACAGGATGGGACAATTGCTTCTGCCTGCAGGATGATTGTTATTTTCAGTCTCTTAATGGGCCTCAGAAACTCCACAGCTTGGGCAAGGGGTTTTCCTATAGGGTAGGGAAATTGCTTCCCTCACCGCCCCCTCCCTTACCCCCCCCCCCCCCCCCCCCCCGCCAACACCCAGACTCCAGTCAAAAGCTGTGTGGATGGTCTGCCAGAAAAATATGACCTCTGCAGTATGAGGAGCTGACTCAGCACAGGAAACCACAGTGGTTGCCTTCTGAGCTCTAAACCCAGAGCTCCCATCATGGCTTCTGTTCACATAGCTTCAGTCCACTCTGCCCTCCCTCTGCTGGAGCCCAAGGTGAGTAGCTGCACACAAAATTTTGTGTATAGGCTCTTTAAGATGTGCTGCATTTCTAGCTATCTCTCCCAGGCAGACAGCAACCCTGCTGCTTTTCACATCCAGATGTTATGTAGGCACCTTTCTCAGTTCTGGGGCTCTGGGTGGGGGAGCTCAGCTTGAAGTTTAGACCCCAGAGTTCTCAGTGGAGCCCCCACAGTTCAGCTATCCCTCTGGAACTTCAGCTACTGTCTGTGGGAGCCCAGCCAGGCCTTTTGCATCTCCACACTTCCTACCAATTTCTATGTGGTCTTCATTTTCTGTCCTTGGTTATCAGGGTTCTCTCCAGCTAGTCTTCAGTTGATTATCCAGGTTGATTTTTCATTATAATTCCAGTTTGGTCAAGTTTGGTTGTCAGTGTAACTTCCACATACTTTGCCACCATTTTACTACTCCCTTTCCATTGATTTTTAGAGAGACTGGAATGGAGAGGAGAGAAACATCGATGTGTCACACATGATTGGTTCCCTTCTGCGCCACCCTGACTAGGGCCGGGGATGGAGCCCACAACCAAGGTAGGAACATGCACTTGATTGGTATTGAAATGAGGACCCTTCAGTCCTCAGGTCGATGCTCTACTCAATGAGCAAAACTCACTGGGGTGATATTTGACTTACTATAAAAAGAAATTTAGCTCTACAAGAGTTTTTGTTTGTTTGTTTGTTTGTTTGTTGTTGTTTTTTATGTTTGACACATTATTATAAAGCCTTAGTGAACCAATTTTAAATTATTTGTTTCTCAAGTTGGATAAAATATCATATTTTAAGATGCTAGAAAAGAACTTCCACAGGGAAGGACATCAGAAATGATTTCCCTCCAGCCAAACACTCAACTTGCAACTTTTACTTGGAACTGACTGCACTCTACTTCTGGCTCCCCTATCACCATGCTTCATGTTCATATAACAGTAAACCGTAGAGCTAGAGATTAAATTCTAGGTCCTGGGATTCAATTTGAGAAGTGAAATTTCAAGTTACATAAGTGTAAATTACACTGGAGAGTTTCATAAGAATACAATTGAAGGCAGCCTTTTGTATTTTATAAAACCATAGTAACCAATAGGGGAAAGGATATGCTGTTAATTGGTAGAAATAATCTTCCCTAGATATGGATTCTATACCAAATATTAAAGTACTATCGATAAAAAATAAAGAAGATACATTTACGAGATTTTTCTCTATAAACACACTTGAATAAGAAGTTAATTTGTTAAATAAGGAGAAGAGATAGTATTGTAGCAAAGTTGATTTAATAACAGAGTAATAACTATCATAGCAATGTTTGTCATCTCAAATCAGAGAAAATGTACTTAGGCTTGCAGCCTTTAGTATTCCTTTAAAGATTATTACTTTAATCTTTAAAGATGAGTAATTCTACATAGAGACTTTAAAACAAAATCTAAAATAAACCTAGATATTTTACTTCTTTAAAAAAGAAGTTACAAATATAATTTTATGCATGCTTATCTACACTAATAAAAGACAAACATACTAATTGACCATACCTTCACTACGCCATAAGCCACACCCACTAGCCAATCAGAGCGACTATATGCAAATCAACAAACGACAAGTGCTGGAGAGGATGTGGAGAAAAAGGAACACTTGTGCACTGCTGGTGGGAATGCAGACTGGTGCAGCCACTATGGAAGACAGTATGGAGTTTCCTTAAAAAACTGAAAATGGAACTCCTATTTGACCCTGTGATCCCACTTCTAGGAATATATCCCAAGAAGCCAGAAACACCAATCAGAAAGGATATATGCACCCCTATGTTCATAGCAGCACAATTCACCATAGCTAAGATCTGGAAACAGCCTAAGTGCCCATCAGTAGATGAATGGATTAGAAAACTGTGGTACATCTACACGATGGAATACTATGCTGCTGTAAAAAGGAAGGAACTCTTACCATTTGCAACGTCATGGATGGAACTGGAGAGCATTATGCTAAGTGAAATAAGCCAGTCAATAAAGGAAAAATACCACATGATCTCACTCATTCATGGACAATAGAGACCATTATAAACTTTTGAACAATAATAGATACAGAGGCAGAGCTGCCTCAGATTGTCAAACTGCAGCGGGAAGGCCGGGGAGGGTTGGGGCCAGGAGGTAGGGGGGTAAGAGATCAACTAAAGGACTTGTATGCATGCATATAAGCATAACCAATGGACATAAGACACTGGGGGATAGGGGAGGCTAGGGGACTGTCTAGGGCGGGGGATAAAATGGACACATATGTAATACCCTTTGTAATACTTTAAGCAATACAAAAAAATAAAAAAATAAATAAAAAATAAAAAAAAATAAAAAAGAAGTTACAAATATAATTTTATGCATGCTTATCTACACTAATAAAAGACAAACATGCTAATTGACCATACCTTCACTACGCCATAAGCCACACCCACTAGCCAATCAGAGCGACTATATGCAAATTGACCCAGCCACCGAGCTGGAGCAAGCAGGAGGCTTGGTTGCCCGGGCAATGGAGGAAGCCAAGCTTTCTGCCAGATCTGAGCCGGTTGAAGCCTCTACTCATGGCAACAAAGTTTCAATTATAGAAGAAAAATAAATCCCAGATATCTGCTTCCAGCCAGCCTCCACTGGGAGCTTGGGTGGCTGGGGGTTGTGGCCAGCCTGCAAACAGCCATCAGCCTCACCCAGGCTGGCCAGGCACCCCAGCAGGACTCCCCACTCAGAAGGGGCTGTGGCCAGCCTGCAAACAGCCATCAGCCCCTGACCATGATGGCCATACCCTCATGGGGTGAGGGTCCCTGCTAGGGGGCTTAGCCAGCCTGCAAATAGCCATCAGCTCCTCACCCAGGCTGGCCAGGCACCCCAGTGGGGACCACCACCCTGAAGGGGGTTTGGCCAGTCTGAAAACAGCCCTTAGACCCTCACCCAGACACCCCAGCAGGGACCCCCACCCTGAAGGTGCTATGGCCAGCCTGCAAATAGCCATGAGCCCCTCACCCAGGCTGGCCAGGCACTCCTATATAATAAAAAGGTAGTATGCAAATTGACCATAACAGCAGAACGACTGGTCACTATGACACACACTGACCACCAGGGGGCAGAAGCTCAATGCAGGAGCTTCCACCTGGTGGTCAGTGCGCTACCACAGGGGGAGCTCTGCTCAGCCACAAGCAAGTCTGTCGGCTCCCAGTACAGCAGTGGTGGTGGGAGCCTGTCCCACCTCCTCAGCAGCACTAAAGATGTCCAACTGCAGCTTAGGCCTACTCCCCACTGGCAAGTGGACATCCCCCAAGGGCTGCCCGGTTGCCAGAGGGATGTCTGACTGCCAGCTTAGGCCCAATCCCCTGGGGTCCCAGACTGCGAGAGGGCACAGGCCTGGCTGAGGGACCCCCCGAGTGCACAAATTTTTGTGCACTGGGCCTCTAGTCTATTAATAGTTGGTTAATAACTTTAGGCATATTAACATCTTTATTTGTCATGATGGGAGAGACTATGATTCAGTAACATATAAACCTCAAGCTTTCAGTGACTTAATGCAACCAGATTTATAAGTGAGTTATTAAATGCCCAATACAATTCTTGGGGGCAACCTTCTTCATTCAGGGACTCAGGAAATTGGGCAAGGCAGTATACTGGGATAGATATTTAGTAGGTCCTAAATATTGATACAATGCAATCAGGCTTTAAAAGCCCATGTTTTAAGAGGTGATTTTTTTGTTATTACTAATCTTGGAAGCTTAAATATGCTTATAGTGATTTATATATCCAGTTAGTGAAATTTTTTATTGTTTATGTGTGTAGAGACTGGGTAGACACATAAAATGATGAGCAAGACTTCTTTTCTAAGGAAGCTTAGAGTCAGGGATACATTTGAGGAGAGGGTGAACAAACATCAATCATAGAATCACTCCAAATTATAAAGGTCTGTGTAAAAAGTCTATGCTATATGCTGCCTTTTTTATTTCCCAAAATAGATTCCAAAATGTTGGGTATAGAGCAGGTGATCAAAAAATATTAGTGACTGATTATTTGATATGACAACAGAAGCATCTGACATTTCCCCAAATTTCAAGGATTAAAATTATTTACCTAATATTTTGGCCATTTATGTTTCATAGTACCTAGAATAGGCTTTTGAAAATGTTTACTGGAAGAATATGTTAATGAAAAAATACATAAGTTTGCATATATTACCTCCATTATAATTAATTGTGCACACCACTGTATCTTCCATTTCCCTGTTTACAATATTCAGAAATCACTTTGAAATAAGTAACTACAGTAATAAACATCAGCATATCTTTATTTAATTGTGTTCTCCCAAAATCCATATTTTGAAGCTCGCATCACTATATTTTCAAATGAAGCTTTTAGGGAATAATTAAGGTTAAAATGAGGTCCTAAGGGTGGGTTCCTAATCTGAAAGGATTGGTGATTTATAAGGATAAGATATCTCTCTCTCTCTCTCTCTCTCTCTCTCTCTCTCTCTCTCTCTCTCTCTCTCTGTCTCTCAAAAGAAAGGCATGTGAAGAAAGAGGTGACCATCTACAAGCTAGGCAAAGAGGTCACACCCAAAACCAAACACCCTGCAACCTTGACTTGAGACCTCCCAACCTTCAGAACTGTGAGAAAATAAATTCCTCTTGTTTAAGCCATCCAATATATGATATTATGTATGGAAGCCAGTGCAGACTAAGCATGAAAAAAAATATCTGACTCTTGTCAACTTTACATTGATTATAATGCGGTGTTGAAGGCTTTATAGCATTAATGAGAATCTTGTCAATGGTAGTAAAATGTGTCTTGAAAAAATAAACTTTTTTGGATGATTGTGTAAAACAAAGCCTGAAAATACAGAACTTTATTTATTTTTTTCTCTAAATGACTGTCCTTTACCTTGCCTTTAAATTGCAATGGCGTCATGATCACATCTTATTTCAGGCCTACTTGTTACTGATTCGGGTTACCAGCTGGGACTTCAGTTCTTCTCATCCCCACAGAAAAGATTTTAAGGTCAACAAAAATTAAAGAAAACAAGAATGTATTGACTTCAACAAAAAATGTACTTGGGAAAACGAAACAAGGGAGGGCATAGAAGAAACGGCAGGAGAACTTAGGCTGGGCTACTTTAGCTCACTGGGAAGTCAGAGAAAAGGGGACTTGGAGACAGGTTCATGAGGTTAGCCTGGGATGAGCTGCCACTGCCCATTGCTCCCCTGGTTGCATGTCTCATGGGGTTCCTTAGAGGTTAGGGGAAAAGTCCTATGGGGGAATGGCACAGGTATGCTCTTTGAAGGGAGAGCCCACTTGGGTCCTTTGTCCTGAGTGTATTTGTCTCTCTCTCTCTCAGGTAGACATCTTGGAGCAGGTCTCAGGGGGGATCTTAATAGAATATTCACCAGCTTTCCAGGTGTGGTCTGTCAGGGTCCTGGTCTCCACTGACTGGTCAAGGCAGGAGGTCATTAATCAGCATAGCTGGTCCTGATGCAGCCATAGATCATTTGTCTGGTTTTTCTGTTTTTCTGGGCCTGGAGCTGAAATATAACTGAGGCCTGTTATCTTTAGGGAGGAGAACATCAAGAGGGGGAGGGTGTCTAAACTGCCAGACCAGCAATATGAAAGATCAGGGGTCCAATCTGCATGACCAGTGATATGCTAGGGAAGGAAAGTTTATCCTGAAGATGAGGTTCTTGTTTGCCTAGGTTTGCTCCTTGCGAGGCATCTGGGCTATCTGCCCTTGTGAGTTTCTGTACCTGGCCCATCATCCTTGCTCCAACTTAACAGTTTAACATATGGAAAAATAAACACAGTTTTGGGTCCCTTTATGTTGCTTCTAGATATCTTCCTTAACTCTATTTTGAATCAAATTCATTCAATCTGGATTTTTTTGCCCTTATTTATACCATTACTTTTCTTGTGTGTATGTACTATTAATCAGATTCTGCTCATTTCTCTACAAATATAATTTTTACAAATAAGTTTCAAGTTTATAGACACTGAAAGCAAGTAGCAAATTATGTAACACAAAACAAGTATTCAAAATGTAGTGGTCTCATCTTCCTTTTCTAATATATCTTGTTTATATTTAAAACATATTCTATGAAATAGTCAATACTTACTTAGAGAAAACACTAAACAAACAAAACTAATATAGAGAGTTGGAAATGCAGAAATAGTTTTAGGTACTGACTTAAGAGCCAATAGCATTGTGGTCAAATAGCTGTTTTGTGCAGGAGAAGGCAAAAGCAAAAATAGTATTAAAATCACAAAAACAAGTATGTTAAAGACTAAATAAGAAATAATGCAAAACATTACTCTAGGTCAGCAATGGCGAACCTTTTGAGCTCGGCATGTCAGCATTTTGAAAAACCCTAACTTAACTCTGGTGCTGTGTCACATATAGAAATTTTTTAATATTTGCAACGATAATAAAACAAAGATTTATATTTTTGATATTTATTTTATATATTTAAATGCCATTTAACAAAGAAAAATCAACCAAAAAAATGAGCCCACGTGTCACCTCTGACACGTGTGTCATAGGTTTGCCATCACTGCTCTATGTTAAGGTCATATTGACCTACTGACACATGACATTTAAGTGGTAGTAATATAATCCTGCACAAAACTAAAAGCATGTATACTGATTGAATATAGAGAATTAAATTTTATTAAATCATTGATATACACCATATCTTTCAATGATAATAGTTTTGTTAAAGTACATACATATTAAAATTTTTATTCATTTTATTTAAAAGATATAAGACTATATTTAAAACATTTCTACTTTTTTCCACTTAAAAATATGGATATCCTTCCAAATTGATAAAATATATATGTTTATGCAATATATATTACACTTATCATTTTTTAATAGCTTATAGTTTTTATCAATCCATAGTCAACCAATTTTCTCTATTTGGGAATCCACACTGTTACTAAATTTCTTTTAATTGTAGTCATGCCAATATCTCAATTATTGATACTTTCATATCTGTAGAGAAATTTCAAAGTATTGGCGCAAATAAAAAGGCTATTTTTAAATGTACATTTATATTACATTTTAATAAATACTATAATTTACTAAAATTTCTATAATTTACAGTTGCACCAACAATGTGTAAGAATGTTTATTCTTCTGTACCTTTCAGGGAGACAGTAAAAGATGATACCTAATTTTTAATTCAATTTACATTTTCCTGGCTTCTAGTAATGTGAGATATCTTACAGAATGTTAATAGTCCTTTTGCATTTCTATTCTGTGAATTATTGGCACCTTTAATATTTTTAATTGAGTTATTTTACTTATTAATTTATAGGAGTTGTTTGCATTAATTTAAAATTGTTATTTGTATTTCTCTATCTAGTACTTTAATCATATTTATCCTAGTGGTCTATTATTTTTGTTTCAATAATGTTTATTATGTCTTTTACCAAATAAACACTTTCATTTTAACTTATTCAGTTCCTTAGTCTTTTTATTTGTGTTTTTGGTTATATGCCCTCTTTACTTGGAAAGATAATCTATGTAGCCTATACCTAACCTTAGTATTTACTGATATATGAATGTTTATATTTCTATGATAAACTAGAGAGAATAAGAGGTACTCTCCCTTTGTCATCTCAAGATGGTAGCTGAACTTTTACATTTTTTTACTTCATATGTGTGAGCTTTGAATTATGGAACCAAGAGATGAAGCTGCATAGTGCACAGGAATCAACCTCATTAAATTTTGTTGGGGCCAATGTGAGAAAAAATATGCGATAACATTATGTTAAATAAGATACTATCTTGCAGGACTGTAAGAAATTATCCTGTTGGCATTACTGGTAAAAAAAAAAAATGTCAATATTGCTTTTCTGAAGGCCACATGGGCAAGGATCTGAGGGCAAGAAAGTTGGGGCCTTAGTTTTATGGTCATGAGGAACTGAATGAGTCAACAACCTGGATGAGCTTGGACTAGCACCCCAAGCTCCAAACACAGTATTAGAGAGATCCTTACTTTTAAGATTCTGGAAAAAAAAAGAGGCTTGTTTCTTCCCTCTAATCACTGACATTGGATTTCCTAGCACTCTGAATAGAGTTTCTGAGTAGTAGAATAAATTTGACTTATAAAAATTAGGAATTTCAGCTTTCCTTGAATCCTAATATTCAAAATAATAACTATTTCTACTACATTAAAGAGATTGAAATATTTTTAGCATTATTTATTATTTTTATAGGTTTGTAATAAAAAATAATTGTTAAATACAAAATATCTGTTGTTTCAAAATTTAGCTTCATTCTTACCAGCAAGTATTTTGTTTTTCTGTACCTTAGTTCCATTATATGTAAATTAAAGTTGGTTGAAAAATTACTTGGCACAATTGTAACAGTGCTTTACAACAGCACCTGGAAAAATATAAACATAATGATTATTAGTTATAGTCACAATATTAATTATTCTTATTTTAAAATATTTAATTTTAATTGAATTTATATTAAATTTATTTTGGAATGCTGTGGAAAGCAGGGATATAATGTATATTCTTGCTACTGAATAACTTGTTGGCCCTTTTCATTTTCCTGTATAAGTGAGCCCTTCCTTTAATTGTCATATTACCTCCCTTATTTATCTTAATTGGATCTATTTTTAGACTCTGTTCCAAATATCTATTTGCCTCTCCTTCCACAGATACTACACTATTTTTATTATGGTGCTTATAATAACTTTTAGTCAAGCATCACAAATTTTTACTCAGTATTACGTTTATTAAAAATTTCTTATTTACATTTATTCAATATATAAATCATAGAAACATTTAATCCATTTAAAAATGTGATAAATTTAATATATCATTAATCCATTTGGTATTTTAATGATACTAAGTTTTGAACTCTTGGAGAATGGTTTATTTACCATTTGTTACAATTTTTTATTTATAATTAAATTTAATAATGCCACTATGGGTATCTACATCATGCATTTTTCAGTGTATGTAGTTGTCATAAATTTGACTTTTTTCTAGGCTCCAGGAATAAAGCATGTAGCCTATACCTAACCTTTGCCATGATGGCTGGCTAAGTGTTTTGCATGTCACCAAAAGCAGGCCAATCAGGTTTCATTGAACTTCAAAATTAGGAATGTGTGGTGATGGAGCTGATGTTAGGTACCATTTTATTCTGTGGAATCTCCTTTTACAGTCAAATTTAGAAAACCCAATAACTTCAACCAGATGATGTTTATAACTTTCAATAGATTGGTAAGATGCTTGGAATGATGTATAACTACTGTTTGTTGTTAAGTGCTAATACACTGGGTATCCCTTCACTTGCTTTGTCCATCTTATCTCCACAATCTATCCTACTTGGTACATAGGATTCTATTTCTTCCTGAAGCTTTTGGCTGTTCTGGGCATTAGAAAGATAGAGTCCACATGGGTTATTAAAAAAAAAAAAAGAAAAGAAATACCAAACAATATATGTTTGACAGAGATGCAACACCTATCTGATAGACAGGAAGTAAGCAAGTTAATGGATGAAATTGGAGGGGAGTCACCATTGGACATTGATAGGGAGTCACCCGGCAGAGGTTCTTGGAACAGGTAGTTAGAAATTCTCAGTCAAGTGAGTATCGATGCATTAGTGAAGCAAGTTTTGGCTCTCGGGGCTAATGGTCATATGGACCATTTTCCTAGAAAGAGTCCTTTTGTATTTACTTACCTGGCCACTCACTCTCTTTCTTGGGCAACTTCTGTATTAACAGCAAGGCCCAGTTTGGAAATACTGCTATTAATGTAGTTCACTTTTTTTCTTCTCCTCAGTAGTCAGATTTTCTTACAGATTTTTTTCACTGCCTCACTCACTAAATACCCATTCTCTATTTTTGTCTTCTGCTAAAGTATATTTTTATACGCATTGAAGGCTTATTAAAACAATGCTCTTAAATCATTAATGAATAAAAACTTATAGTTTTTCTTTTTCTTGAAGACAGAAATAATGTTTGCAACTTGTTATGAGGTGAAAAGAAAATGCCATCATTATAGTGTGAAAAATAAATGAGAATAAAAATAGTATAGTTTACTTTCCATTAAAACTCCCTGAATATTCTTAGCCTGTTGCACCAGCAGTAACCAACTAAAATAAAAATGACAAAACAAACTTGTCTTGATAAAATTTATATTATTATCAAGAATGCATTTAGCAATAAAGGTACAAGATCTATATAAAAAGAAATTTATAAATTTTGATGAATTTCCTAAAGACAGAATCTCATAATCCAGAGCCAAAACTATCAAGAAGCTATTGCCCTTATTATTATCTATAATAATAAAAGCACAATATACTAATTAGACTGGATGTCCTTCCAGAGATCCTTCCAGGTGACCTTCAGGAGGCAGCCGCTGTGGTGGGAGCCAAGGCAGAGGCGGCAAAGGCCCCTAGCAGCTGTGGGGGGCTGAGCCCCTTGCACGAATATTGTGCATCTGGCCTCTAGTAAACTTAATTAAATGAGAAAAACACAAGATACAGTATACAGACAGATGTCTGTGCATTGTACATAGCTAAGAGAATGGGGACTATATTGCTGCTATCTTAAAATGCTGTGATGTAGTAAAGCCTCATACCTGCTTTACTACCATGTCGGCTTTTCTCTGCCTAGTGATGTGCCTCCCTATGTTAGGCCTATGTTCTGGAACTTTAGATACCATCTGCTGCCAAACATTTGCATTTCTACCAGGCATTTGTGTTCAATCTATTTCCTTGATCTCATTTTATTTCTTTAAATTTACTTCTCTTGGTGAGGGAGATCTTTCACTTCCACTATGTATGTGGAGTCTGGTTATACATAATGTACATTTCTTAACTTGAGTCTTAGCCAGACACATGAAAAGTTCTCTCTCTCTCTCTCTCTCTCTCTCTCTCTCTCTCTCTCTCTCTTTCCAAAAGCTACCTACCTCTGCCAAAAGAAAATAGGAAGAGTCATAGTTTCATGTTTTCTCTTTCTTTACTCTTCAAGTGTATGTGTGTGTGTGTGTGTGTGTGTGTGTGTGTGTGAGAGAGAGAGAGAGAGAGAGAGAGAGAGAGAGAGAGGCCATGCTATCTCTCTTTGGTACTTATTTGAGAAAGAGAAAATCAACCATTCATGTAAAATTACCCCAGAGTGATCTTGATTCTTTGTATAAAGAATGGAATTAGATCTTTTGTATATTCCTATTTTTAATATTTATGACACTTAACAATGAAATCAATCTTACTATCACCTGAGTTCCACAAGGGCTGTGATCTTTTAATGTTGTGTGGTAGTGACCTAAAATATATTTAAAAATATGCTAAATGAACAAACAAATGATATCTAACTCTACAAGAAGAATTCCAAATTTGAACACAGTCACAAAAAATAATTGTTATTCTTTAATCTGAAAGATCTGTGAAATGTAGAAATCTAAAGTGAGCTGCACTGAGGTATTCTATAAGGTGAAAATTTATTTTTAAAGTTATTTTTAGGGAGAGTTGGGGGGAAAGCTGGATCTATAAAAGGTAAAATTAAAGCTTAAAATAATTTTTATGATTGAATGAGAGTATGTCATGTTGCAGCTTGAATTATTTACATATATTTTCTGTTTGTTTTCAAAATACTTTTTTACACGTACTCTGCAGACTAGTTCCCAGTTTTACAAATGAAAAAAAAAATCCTGTATTTTTTTTCATGGTCAAATAGTAAATAGAAGATCCCGAATTAAAAATCTATCTCTGTCTAAAGAATGTTTGCCCCCAAGGTCACACTGCCTCTTCAAAGGTAATTGTCATTTCCTAGGAAACATTTTATGTGCTAATTTCTTGATATAAAGATTACTTAATTCTCACAATAACACATTTAAAATACTCAGTCTTCAAGTAGAAGAGAAATCTTGTCTTCCTGTTGCAGCCTCATGGAAGCTCAGGTAATTTGCTTTGAGACTCTAAACACAGAAACACTGAAAGGAAGTGTGAATACACTCATCATGTCTCTTTAGAAGATAGGAAACTACTACTACACTGTAGGGAAAGCACTACAAGACCCTTCAGCTCTATTCCTCTATATATCCTCTAATGCCTTCCCACCAGAGGGCAATTCAGCTAATTGATGAGCTGTGGAGAAAAAGTTCTTATATTTCTGTCTTAGTCCATTTAGGCTGGTATAACAGACTGTGTGGCTTATAAACAACAGAAATTTATTTCCCACAGTTTAGGAACCTGGGGAGTCCAATATCAAGGCACTGGCAGATTCAGAGCCTAGTGGGGCCTGCCTGCTGGCTTATGGACTGCCACCTTTTCCCTATAATCTCACATGGCGAAGGGGTGAGGAGTTCTCAGAGGTCTGTTTATAAGGGCACTGATGCCACTGCCGAGGGCTCTGCCCTCATGACCTAACCACTTCCCAAAACCGACCATCTAATAGCATCACACTGGGGATTAGGTTTCAGCACATGACTTTTGGGGGACATAAACATCCAGTCTATAGCATACAGCATTTAAGACTTTCTATGTCCTCACTCTTTGGAGTGGCCTCTTCTCTGGATTCATGTACTCTCTTTTTCAAGATGGGGCCCTGGCCTACACTGACAGGGAAAGCTGAGTTTAGGCTATGCCAGTGATTCTGGGGGAAATCTGGACACTGACCAGTGGGGAAGTGTTAAGATCTCCCCTCGTGTCTCAGTACTAAGACATTTTCCAGTTCAGTTTTTGTCAAAATTATAACTCTTTTGATTTCGATTTGTGTTACGCTTCTATCAGTTCAAACATCCGAGGAGGAACAGTGAACTCCCTACACCTCTTTATCACCTCTTTCTTTAACCAGGCAATTCTAAAATCAGGTCTTCCTCAATTCCTTGAATATTGTAAATTTCTGTTATATAAAAATGAATCAATTTAATATTTGTGAAAGCATTCTATAAACAAGAGTGACTTTAAAAATGTTAGCTATTTTACATTGGATGTAAGTGAAGACAGACACTTAGAAATAATGACATACAATCTACATTTTTTCATTCCCCCCAAAAGAATTATATTTAAAATGAAATGTAAGAAAAATAAATGTTGGAATGTCAAAATCTGCTAAAGAAAGGACATCTGAGCAGGCCCTGTCATCGACCATAACCGTCATAATGATACCTTTGTGTCAATAAAAGTGTAATATTAAAAAGTGTTCTGTAACTCCTACATAATGACATACATTTAAACCTGGAAATGAAAATATAAATAATCCAGTTAAAGACTGATTTAGATGGATGTAGCTTTGAGACAGAACAATTACCTGGAGGTTGCATTTCTGCTTGTCCCAATGGCAAGAAAAATCCCGGGCCTTCTTAAAGGAGAGTTTGTATAAATCACACCTATTGTAGGATCTAGTAAAGTGCCTAGATCTTAGTAAGTATTAGTGTATTCTTTTGATTTCAAAGATTGGAATTCTTATATTCCATTTGCTTCTACTTCTGTTAGTTAAGAGATTTAACCCTTTCCATGTGGTCAGTGAAAATGTATCAAGTGAATAATTTTCAGAGTGGAAAAAAAAATTTATTTTCAAAATTGATAATGTCTCATTTTGCCCAGTTGTAAAGCTACCTCATTTTGATGGTAATTGTATTCTAAATAAGCTGAGTTTAGCCAGATTTGGAAAATGGAATTGTGTTCCATATAGAAGGGAATGGCTCAAAATAGAACAAAAAAAAAAATGTTGGCAGATATTGTAATTGAAAACCTCTCAAAATGTAAATATTAACTCCATAACCTATCTGCTTGCAATTAAACGTTTTTGCCTTTTGTGTTTTTGTGTGTGTTTTTAAATGGGAACTGTGAAAACTATTTTTAATTTCTATAGGATTTAGACATACTAGTATAAGAGTGGGAGTGTGATTGAACATGGGTGTAAGTGTGGACTGTGTGGGTTAGTAAATGTGAGTGAAAGCGTGCATGTGTGAGAATGTAAGAACACATGTGAACCAAACTGCAGGCCAGTGTATGAGTGTAAGTGATCAGGCTCTCATGGGACTGGGGTGAAGGCTTATATATACATAGAGAGTATGTTCAATATTCCAGTGTTAATTAGAATCTCTGAGCTTGCTTTACCTCTGCCAGCAAGTCTGCTGATGCCTCTTGGATGAATATCACCTTTATTTATATGGTTTGAGAAAGTTCCCAATGCGTTCCTGACACTCCGCCCCTCTCTCCATGAGAAGCCTCCTGTAGATTATTATTTTCATAAGATCATACCAGTGGTGTGCTTATTTTTTCTTTCCTATTGGAAGATAGTAAGGTTGCTAATATCTTCTCAGTTGTGCAAATGTTGCCTAAAAGACAAATCTGACTCATAGTCTTTACTATTGTTCAGCATCAATAATATTTTTATAGGTACAAAGCTAATATTCAGTCTTTTTGTGAAAATATATTTTTTCACTTATTTTTTCTTACTTAATCTATTCCAATAGGTAATGTTTTGCCATTCTTTTCTATCCTGCAAAATCAATCCAGAATTTATTAGTTAACATTGAAATATTTTTTTTGTTTTGAACTACAGTGTAACTCTAAGAGACAAATTGTTTTAATTTTTAACATTGATGAAAAGATAAATTCAACTGAAAGTTTAAGTTTTTAATGTAAGCCAACTAGTGTTTTGTTTGTTTTTCTACTTTTAATTGTGCATGGCTCTATTTGTTCCTCTACATGTTACTTTGTACCAGGATTTTATAATTGTTAATGGACCCTTATGTTCAACTTGACTGGCTCAGTGTTTTTTAGGAATTTGAATAATTTTAGAAAAGACATGAAATTCTGATTATCTAGGTTTCTAACGACTGTATATTTCATGAGCTTTCATGTACATAAATTTATCCACTTGGCCCCTCCAAATATTTAAGACTCTCTAAGTAAAGGGATGTTAATGCCCTGTTAAAAAGAAAAAAAATAGAAACAAGTTCAAAGAATGCAGAACAAGATGAGCACCACCAACTTGAAAAGCTTAAATACAGCAAATTTTTTTTAAAAAATAGGTATATACACTGCTCCCATGAACAGATATAGATGGCCAACAAATATATGAAAAGATGCTCAACTTCACTAGCCACTTGGGAAATGTAAATCAAAACTGCAGAGAGATACCACCTCACACCTGTTAGAATGACTATTATCAACAAGACAAGGTATAGTAAGTGTTGCTGAGGTAATGGAGAAAAGGAACCCCATTCACTGCTGGTAGGAGTGTAAACTTGTACAGTGACTATGGAAAACAGTATGAAGGTTCCTCAAAAAATTAAAAATAAAGCTACCATCTAACCAAGCAAACCCTCTTCTGGGTACCTACCCCCCAAATGTGAAAAATGTATTTGAAAAGATATATGCACCCCTATGCTCATTGAAACATTATTCACAGTGATAAGACATGGAAACAACTGAAGTGTCCTTTGATAGATGGTTTGGATAAAGAAGATGTGCTACATACATACAATGGAATACTACTCAGCTGTAAGAAAAGATGAAATACTGCCATTTGCAACAACACAGGTGGATATTGAGACTACTGTGCTAAGTGAAATAAGTCAGACAGAAACAATCAAGAACCATATGATTTAACTCATATGTGGGCTATAAAACTGAAACAACAAATAAACAAATTAGACAAACAAAAAGAAATTCATAGACACAGACAGTAGTATGGTGGTTACCAGAAGGAAAGAAGAGTTGGGAGTGGCGAAGGGCAGAGGGGGTCAAGTGTGTGATGATAGAAGGAGACTTGACTTTGGGTGGTAAACACACAAAGCAGTATACAGACAATGTATTATAGCATGGTATACTTGAAACCTATATAAATTTATTAAATAATGCCACCCCAATACATTTAATAAAGATAAATAAAATAGATATAATATGTGATGAGTTTATAGATTGTAGTACAGCTGGATACTTAGGAAAAGTGAAAGAAACAAATACAATTTATTTCCAATCTAGGAAGCCCCCTGGAAGAACTGGGACTATAAAATCTACAGTTAAAAAGAGAAGATAATAAAAACAAAAGATATGCTACTCCCAAAAGTTACTTATATAAACTGAAAAAAAAAATAAACAAAAATAGAATTTTGGGAGGAAATTATGGGAAGGCGACACAGAATAAAGAAGAATATAGAAGTCAGGAGAGCCTGAGTTACCTTATTGAAGGTAAGGACATAATTATCTGCTTTACGTATGTCTTCAGCTTCCTATATAGTTAATTCAGTCCTATAATTCTTATATATCTTTGTAGCGTTTTCCTCCAGTGGCTATGAATTTCATTTTTACTGAAATAAAAATCACCTCCTATTTTGCCACTGCATAACTGCTATATGTCAGGCCAGGCCCACTCTACTGGTTTCCCATATTTTACTTGGTAAAATGTTAGGACACAACATTTTTAAAAGTTTACATACCAGAATACTAGAAAATGCAAAGCAAAACCCACAACCCCAGTGTACTTAGGTGCAGGGCACAGGAATATGTATCTATGACCTCCTTTGAAATGAAATAGACCAATAAAAATACAATCTCAGAATAAAGTTACTCATTAACTTTTTTTTTTTTTTCATTTAAGCCGAATGATACATTCCGAATTCCCAGAGGTGTAATTTGTGTCTTTATCTGATGATATAGAAAGCGTATACTTGCTATGTTGGCTCTCAAAATGGTGGTTAGAGAGACGGTTAGAATGAGTTTAATTATATACTACTTGGCTTGACCAGATTAGCACATACTAGTACAATTGTTGCAATTAGAAAAATATTTGAATTAATTTAAATCTAATTCTGAATACGCTTCCAGTGAATTAGCAGATGCAAATAAGATCTCATAAACAAAGCAGTTGGTGAAAAGACATGTGATATTGAAGTCTTTCTTAAAATTGTGCTATTTTCCCTTTTATTTTGAGTTAAGATATATACACCTCAGAGGTTTTATATTTCCTTAAATCCTTTTGCGTAGTGATCTAACCTTTAATAAGCTAACCTTCTGAGTTCAAATTCAGTTCATAAAATGGCATTTCCAAAGAGCAGGAGGAGTCATATTTAGAAAACAAGAGGACATTAGCCAAAAGTCAATTTGTGCATTTGCTATTCATTTTCCTCAATCTTCTCAAATCATCCAAAAACATCTTTCTAGGTGCTGAAGCTGAAATAATGTTTTTCTTTATATATTAACAACATATCCCTGTTGGATAAGATTATTCAGTGTTTCTTTCTTCAAAGCACCTTAAAATTCAGTTGGCATTTCATGCTTTTTTTTTTTATAAGCTTGTACAAAATATCTAGGGAAAAGTATATTCCGTGGATGAAATTTGATTATTAATCTTTTGAAACAACTACAACAGAAAACTTAGCCATATACATACATATATATATATATATATATATATATATATATATATATATATATATATATATTAGAGAGAGAGAGAGAGAGAGAGAGAGAGAGAGAGAGAGAGAGAGAGAGAGAGAATGGTGAAAATGTGTTGAAACGGATCCTCAAACCTGCTTGAATTCTAAGTTAAATTAAGGTAATTTTCTAGTGAAAGTTTAGAGAGATCTAACAGTGCTCAACACTTCAGTGTTCTCAGAGAGCGAGACCTGCCTCTGCAACTTTACCAAACACACATGATTTGCAGATATTGCACCTCTAAGAAATGGTGCTCCTGAGTAGATAGACATTGGGAAAGGAAGCCGATATAAGGCGTAGCAAATGCATCTTAATGCCACTGGAATCTATTTAGTATGAACAACTTACCTAACCCTGTGCCAGGTACCTGTAGGTTGAGAGAAAAGCTAAATAAAAAAAAAACACACACACCAAAAGCAACTTCTGAGAGCCACAGAGCAACAAACTGCCAGAAAAACAGAGCCCTTGTTGATTTTTTACTTGGTTTCTGGCTCTCAGAGATGGGGTTGGGTTTGGAGAATCACGAAAACAGCCAAAGACACAAACACCCATATTATTGTTTAGTAGGAACATACATTCTAAAAAGGCAACCATAATTATGACAGCCTGCTTATATATGAACTCCCTCTTTCCCTTATTCATAGCTTTAGTATATTATGTAAATCTCTTTTATTGTAAGCTTCAATAATAAATTATTTTAGTACTGTTTTGAACAAAATTTTAAGAAGACTGCTTTCTACAGAAATTGCCAAACTTTATGTAAACAGCATTTTCCCTCCTTTCATATTTTTATTATGATTTGTAATGTTTTCTCTCCTCCTACACTCTTTTCTGTACATATGTTCCAAAAGACTCATAAATATACTATGTACATGGAAGTGAGTGACAGGCCTTTCAGGCCGCTGTCTGTTAAGGCGCTGGCTAGTCAGGGCAGGCCGGCAATATCGAGTGATCCTTTGTTTGATGGGCTTTGCCACACACCAGCAAGGTACTGGATACTGGAGAGAAAATAATCTAAAACAATAAAAGTGTAATATGCTAATTAGACCGGACAGCTGAACAACCTTCTGGATGACCTTCTAGACGAAGCTTGGGCTGCGAGGGCCGAGCCCCTTGCATGGATTTCATGCATCGGGCCTCTAGTATGAAATAATCCTCTGCTTTGTAGAAATCCATGTTTGTATATAAACAAGATATATACATATGTATGTATATCTATTTCTTATTTTTTAAAACACTCCATGTGTTGTATATGTGTGCATGTATGTGTGTATATGCATATTGTATGTATGGGTAAAACAAGAACCTGCTAATTAGAGGGTTATCTGTTTGCTGAGCTCTGTAGTAGGTTTGGGTATACACATTTTAAAAAATATATTTTTATTGATTTCAGAGAAGAAGGGAGAGAGAGAGAGAGAGATAGAAATATCAATGATGAGAATCATTGACTGGTTGCTTCCTGTATACCCCCCTACTGGGGATTAAGCCCACAACCTGGGCATGTGCTCCAACTAGGAATCAAACTGTAATCTCCTGGTTTATAGCTTAACACTTAAACACTAAGTTAAACTGGCCAATGGGTGTACACATTTTGAAGTAGGGACAGAGACAGAGCTGAACATGCCTGCATGATTAAGGCATGAGGAGCATGAAGAACCTGAAGAAGGTAATCAGGAAAGCTGTTTAAACAGAAGGAGAAAGAAAAAGAACACAGAGCCCCTTTGTTAAGGTTGGCCACAGAAGTGGTTTTGGAAAATCACATTTACTGAGGATGGAAGTTGGTTGTTATGGGTACTTCACTTAAAAACTTCCATTTCCATATATATGTTCCTCAGTATATTATTTGTTTGTCATTACTGTGTTTATGTGTATTTCAGACATACAAAATGTACAGTAAATTATATAATAAGCACATGTGAAACCACCACCTAGTAAAAGAAATTTCATCTTTACAGTTATAATTGAAGCACGTTTTATATCCTTTGATTCCCAGAGGCAGCCACTGTCCAACTTTTATTTATGATACAACTACATGTTTATATACAATGTAGCATATTGGTTGGATGAATATAATAGACATCTTAGAGTACTTATTCTTTTCTGTACTTTTAAATAGACTATCTTTTATAGCAATTTTAGGTTTATAGTAAAATTGAGTGGAAGGTACAGAGATTTTTGATATACTCCTCACTTCCACACATGCATAACCTGCCCCTTTTCAATATCCCCCACTAGAATGGTATATTTGTTATAATTGATGAACCTACGTTGACACATTCTTATCACCCAAAGCCCATAGTTTATATTAGAGTTCACTTTTGGTGGTGTACATTCTATGGGTTTGGATACATATATAATGGCATGTGTTCACCATTTATAGTATACAGAGCTGTTTCACTGTCCTAAAAATCCTGAGCTCCACCTATTCATCCCATCCCTCTCCCCTAACCTCTGGAAACTACTGATCTTTTTACTGTCTCCATAATTTTGCCTTCTCTGGAATATCATATAGTTAGAATCATACAGAATATTCCCTTTTTAGATTGGCCTCCTACACTTATTAATATGTAGTTTAGATTCCTCTATGTATTTTTATGGCTTGACAGTTCATTTCTTTGTAACACTGACTAATATTCCATTTTCTGGATGTACCACAGTTAATCCACTCAACTATCAAAAGGCATCTTAGTTGTTCCAAGTTATGGCAATTATGAATAAAGCTGCTATAAATAGCCATGTGCAGGTTTTTGTGTGGACCTGTTCTCAATTCCTTTGGGTAATTATCAAGGTGTGAGATTTCTGGATTGTAAGGTAAGACTATATTTATTTTTGTAAGAAACTAAACTGTTTTCCAAAGTGGCTGTGCATTTCCACCATCAATGAATGAGAGTTCATGTTGCTCCACATCTTTGCCAACATTTGGGGTTTTCAGTGTTCTAGAATTTTTGCCATGCTAATAGGTGTGTAGGGTTATCTCATTGTTATTTCAATTTTCACTTTTCTGATTATCTATAATAATAATAAAAGCATAATATGCAAATCGACTGAACGGCCGAACAGCAGAACAACCTTTCGGACAACCACACTATGACACCCACTGGTGCCAGGCCAGCCAAAGCAGGTGCGATGCGATTGGTCAGGGACCCAGCCATCGTCCCATGAGCGCCCTGTAGAGGGAGGCTCAGGCCACCAACCAGCGGGCTGTGGCAGGTGAGCAGGGCCTCCCTCTGCGGGGTGATCCATTGTGGAGCCCGGCCAGGTTGCCCCAAAGAGGGAGGCCCAGGCTCCTGGATGACAGTGCTGCGGGGCCATCAATCATGGGGGTCCCGACTGTGAGAGTGCACAGGCTGGGCTGAGGGACCCCGCCCCACCGAGTGCACGAATTTCATTCACTGGGCCTCTAGTATGTGATATGGAGCATCTTTTCATATGCTTATTTTCATCTGTGCATCTTCAGTGAGGTAGGTACCTGTTAACAGCTTTAGCCCATTTTTTAATAGTGCATTTATTCTTCGATCTGTTATGTGCTCCATACCCTTTCTGGAGATACATTTTGGAGAGTCAGTTTATTCATATAAATAATTTATATAAATTTATTTATTTTATTGGTTTAATCACTTTTCATAATTCCTCCTTTTTTGATTATTGGTTTGAGAATTATTTAAGTTTATTTCTAATCTTGTAGAAATTACCTTTAAAAAAAGTTAACATGAGTACTTCACCTAATAAAGTCTGAAGTCACTGAACATTTTTACTTTATTCCTAAAATAATTAAAGAATCATAGTAGTGAGACCTGACCTGACCCTCTTGGCCCCAACAATTACTCTTCCCTGCATCACACACACAACTCAAGAAAAGACATACAAGCCCTTTTTTGTGTGTAATCTTTCTTTTTTGGATAAGAGATTTTTTTTCTAGACTATTTGATTGCTGACTCTGTAGGCCACAGAACATTCCAGCCTTATATAGAGACTCAGTGCAGCTCTGCCCTCTCCTGTAGGACTACATGTCTCCTGTCCATGGGTTGTCATTTCTGCCCTCTGAGATCCTGAAAACTGTTACTCCTTTACCCTTCAGTCACCCATGAAGGGTGTTACTTTTCAGCTCAAGTTTACTACTCTGGTTTTTGTTCCCACTTTATTTATGGCTACTAGGACATTTTTTGCTTTCTAGAAAGTGAAGGTATATATTCATATAGTCAACCACAATTTATTGAGCACTTACTCTATGCCAGATATTAATTCTTGACACAAGGCAGACAGCATTGAACAAGACAGACAAAATTCTTTTGCTTCAGAATGTTAGCTAAATGTCATCCATCATTTCTGTGTGGTTTATGACAAGAGATTTTGTTCTTTTAGGTATAGCTAGCTACGCCATTGTATTTCTGGAAATGATTCCCTTGACTATCTATTCAGTACAAATATGCACATACAATTATGACAAAATAAATTATTATGGTCAATAAACATTCCTAAATTGGTTATAGGCTCAGAATTCCCAAGTTTCCACTTTTTTTTTGTCTCTGCTGGGTTATTACCTGAAGTAATGACCTACATTAACTTTAAAGATCATAGAGACTCTCTGGAATGTAAAAATACTTAGCATATTGCTTAGTGTGATATAGTTGCTCCATAAATAATAATTACCTATCTCTTTGTTCTCTGCCATGAAATGGGGCAGATTATTTTTCTATCTTCTTTCATTACAAAATAATGTCTTAACTATACAAGAAATAAGTGGGTCATTAAATATTGCACAATAGATTGTGCTGTCCTCTGGGTATTGATGTTTCTTTTAAGTCTCATCCCCTTATTTGAAGGTGAATACCCAAACTACTAATTGCCGTGAAGTCAACTGCTGCCTGTCATTATAGTGCTACGCACCTTGCAGCCTATCTATTCTTCCCTTGAATGCCATGACCACAGTTAGATTTCTCTTCTGTTTTATTAGCAACTCAGAAAGAACTTCAAAGAATCATCAAGGAATTAGCACAGAGACTGATATCAATGCTTGTGAAATAATATAATTTTGATTGTTTATTATTAACATAATGTAACTTGCAGAATGTGTTATATGCTAGAACTTGCCATTTTACATGTGACCCATCGCTCTATAGAGGTTTCTTTTCTTTTCTCCCTCCCCGCCCCCGGTCAATTATAGCTGTAATGGGTAACTAACTCTGGCCCTACTGTGTTCAATTTAGATGACACATTTTACTCTCACCTGGTTTCTTCTTGTCGCTTCTGAACACCAGCACAGGGTAAGCAGCCTTAAGTTACTGTAGTAGACTGCTCGTGCTGTCCTAAGAGAATACCACAGATGGGGTGGCTGAAACAACAGTCATTTATTTTCTAACAGTTTGGGAGACTGGAAATTAAAAATCAAGGTGCCAGCTGGGTTTGTGTCTGGGGAGACCATCCTTCCTGGTTTGCAGAGAATTGCTTTCTCATTGTGACCTCAAGTGGATTTTCTCTGTGTGTGTCTGGCCAGAGAGTGAGCTCACTGGTACTCTTCTTCTACTTTTAAAAACAGGCTTTTAATCAGACTAGGCCCACCCTTACGACCTTATATGACCTCAATCACCTCCTCAAAGGCCTGACGTCCAAATGGTTCCAGTGGTGTTAGGGCTTCAACAGAATTTGGGGCAAGGGAGGATGCAATTCAATCCAAACAGGTTTATTTCATTAATTACAGTTCTT
Source organism: Myotis daubentonii (assembly GCF_963259705.1). Classification (NCBI taxonomy): domain Eukaryota; kingdom Metazoa; phylum Chordata; class Mammalia; order Chiroptera; family Vespertilionidae; genus Myotis; species Myotis daubentonii. Next base: position 154,584,563 of record NC_081841.1, read on the forward strand.
TTTGTGATTACATACCTATAAGACAATATCTATAAGTTAATGTGAGTGCTTGTTTATTTGATCACATGTTATTTCTACATGTTTGCTGTAAAACAAAACATTTCTATAAAAATACCATTTCTATAAGATCTTGGAGCAGTAGTGCTCAACTGGGATTACTGGAGTCACCCAACTTCACTATTATAGCATACATGCCACCAGAGAGTCTACCCAATAGGTTTGAAAATACGCTTGAAGGATCTAGTCTTCAAAAGCCTAATAGATCATTCTAAACTATCTGGGAATTTAAAGCAACTACCTAAATCTATTGGGTGGCCAATAGTTATCCTACAAGTGATCATATTTTTCCAGGTAAATTATGTGGATATTCCTTCTTCAGAAGGTGTTACCCATGCATAATACTTTTGTTGCTTGGCACAGAACAGTGAACATATCAGGCATCAAAGTTGGGTGGGTTTTTTTGTTTGTTTTTATTTGTTTGTTTTTTTGTTTTTGTGTGGACTGAATTAGCCGATGAACTAACAAACAAATGATAGAGGACAGTGATGAAAACCTGTGAGGAATAAAGGTGTACTTCTAAAATGTGGCAAGACAGAGGAAGTTCTATGAATGAGCATTTTGGATGGACATTTTGAGAGTGGAAAATAAAGGTAAAAGGAAATCTGTGACTGAGAAGGGAAAATCATATTTAAGAGCCTCAGAAAACTTAGAAAATTGGAATGATAACTTAATAGAACAAGAAAGTGACTCTGTCTGGTACAGGTGCTTTATTGTCCTTAGCATGAGTCACAGGCTGTTGGTTTATTTATAGCTCCGCTGCCATATTCTGCAGTCATGTAAACCCTTATGATAAAATAGAGTGAAGGTGCATCCAGCAGGGTCAGCTCTACTTTCCACACATTTTCTTTAATGAGACCTCGGGACTTGCAGAGGCTGGCTGCCTATCATAGAGCTGACTGTTGACCAGGCACAGCACAGGATTACTCTTTAAACTACTTTTCCAATGATTACTGACATCAGCAACATATTCTTTCTTGTTACAGAGCAGGAAGCAACATTAGTGATTAGCACCTTAATGCTTTAAGGAAAAAAAAAAAGAATGCAAAACTTTAGAACCCTGCAGAGACTAAGGAATAAAAGAAAGAAAATATCGGTATCTCTATGATAGCAGGGGCAATTTTAGTGCTGTTGAAAGGGAAGTTCTTTCTCAAAAAAGCCAACACCATGAGATTGCACTTAGAGCAGAATTGGTTCTATAAAGAGGCTTTCTGCTTGACCAACTATATTTTCACACTTAAATGTCACAGTAGGAAAGCCAAGAACCAGCCATTAGAAAACTTTTTTTTTTTTTAATGTAAGTATCAATGTTTGTCTTTAATCAGGAACAAATGACCCCTTTGAATCTAAAATGGGGAAATAAACAAGTCTGGCTTTCTCGGGAGATTAGTGATAGGATACAAAGATGTTAACTTCTAGCTCAAAGATGCATTAAATTCAAACCAAACCACTAGTGACTAAACATTATAATATCTAATAGCTTTTTCAATGGCCTAAGTGAAATTACTTGATATCCCTGTTCAATTTCTAAACATAGACGAAACATAAATACAAAACATGGCTCAATTAGTGATTTCAATCTTTAGTTTCAGCCACATGTTAAAGAAGCATTTTTATTCTCCTGAATCTGTAAAGGAGACCTGCAATGCAGTTGGAAAATATTTGTTTGTGATTCAAATAGTGACCTCAGAGCAAGAACTTTAATATCAGAAAATAAAGGTTAGCAGTTAAGAATTTGAACATTCTTTCTAAACTTAAAGTTGTCCTGCCCAGTTTTGAACACTCCAGATGGTTCTTTTTGAGCTTCCTTTTCATAAGATTGAATATAATTTCTTTCTGAGTAAATAGCTCTTTGTCTTGTAAAATTAACAATAAATTTCATAGCAGAAGCATAACATTACAAAATAACTTTCACCATGCATAAAACAAGATAATGTTAAACTAGAAAAGTTAATTCCTGCATCTTGGAAAGATACTTATTCTGGGGATATTTATTTCAAAATACTCTAAAAATGTCTGCTGGATATCGTATACTTTTTATTGTCTACTTGTTTACTCTTTAAACTTATTTACTATCTATAGATGAAAATTCCAGTCCTCTTCATATGAAAAGAAAGATGAAAAATTATTGTATAGTAAATAATCCTAAAATATCTGTGATCTTAAAACATAGTACAGTTACATTAAAATCTATGGCATACACTTATTTGCTAAATGTATTTCTATTGAACATTTCAGTCTGTAAACTGTGAAATGTTCTACAAATAACAAATGTACTCAATTGGACACAATAATTATTTAAAATTTTGTCGTGGAAACCAATACTTCTCTTGATATTTATAAATCTAGTCTCTCCAAATTTACTTCCTCTATGTCTACACAGTTCAACACAATAGGCATAAAGCCACATGTTGGTATAAAATTAAAATTTTACTTCCGTAGTCTCATTCCCCATATTTCAAGTGCTCAAAGCAACATCTGGCCAATAGCTTCCTAATTGGACTGTGAAAAAAAACATAGCATTTATATCACATCAGTAAATTCTATTGGAAAGCACATACTATATTATAACACATTGATTCATGTGAAATATATATCACATATGATATATGTGATTACATTTAGTTCATGTATTTTACTTTCCTGCTACTCATGCATAATTTATGTTTGCCTCAATACGTTAAAATTACTTTCAGTTTAGTATACTTATCTACATAAAAGAGAAACATGCAAATTGGTGTCACTCTGCTACGCCCACCAACCAATCAGAGTGACTATGCAAATTAACACAACCAAGATGGTGGTTAATTTGCATATGCAGGCATGAAGCAAAGACTAAAGGCTCCAGTCGGAGTGAAGACTGAAGACTGAAGACTGAAGACTGAAGACTGAAGAGGCTTGGGTACTCTGCTGCAGCCGGACCAAAGGCCTGGGTCCTGGGTGCTGGCCGCCAGGGGAAGGGAGGCCTATTGTGTGATCTTCATGCAATGGGCTTTTAGTCTATATAATAAAGAGCCAGCGTCCCAGATTGTGCCATGGAAACCCAGCACTGACTAGAGAGCTGCATATCAAGCCCAGAGGGAGGCCTGCAGAGATAGAGAGTCAGGATCTGAAGCCGCTGTGGCAGCCATTTATCAGAACTTGCCTCACTGTCTCTCCCTGCCTGGCCAACAGCCTCACCTCCATTCTCTCCAGGCCTCCAGGGGGGCTTGCTGATCAGCCCCGCCTTTCTGATCAGGCCCTGTTGATAGGCCCAGAGACACTGACTGGCATAGAAATTGACCAATCAGAACCAAATCTGGGTCAAGTGTGAGGAGCCAATGGCTGCCTAGGAGGCGGAGCTTTTGACACTGACTGGTATAGAAACTGACCAATCAGAACTAAATTGGCAGGCAGAGGAGGGCAGTGGGGAGCAAGATCAGGCCTGCAGGGGAAGGCAGTTGGGGGCGAGATCAGACCAGCAGGGGAGGGAAGTTAGGGGCAACCAGGCTGGCAGAAAAGGGCAGTTGGGGCCGAGATCTGGATGGCAAGGGAGGGCAGTAAGGGGTGATCAGGCAGGCAGGTAAAGAGGTTAGGGGAGATCAGGCAGGTAGGCAGAGGGGTTATGGACAATCAGGCAGGCAAGCAGGTGAGTGGTTAGGAGCCAGGGGTCCCAGATTGTGAGAGGGGTGTCTGACCACCAGTTTAGGCCCAAATTTTGTGCACCAGGCCTCTAGTCTCTCTCTCTCTCTCTCTCTCTCTCTCTCTCTCTCTCTCTCTCTCTCTCTCTATATATATATATATATATATATATATATATATATATATATATATATATATATATATATAAGCCTAAGTGACCATTTGACCATCTGACCATTTGACCAGTGGTTTTTGTGTAATGACCACCAGGGGTCAGATGCTCAACCCACAGGCATGGAAACATGAACAGACTGATGAATCTTAGAAGGAAGGGGGGAGGGGAAGTGGGAAGAGATTAACCAAAGATCTTACATGCATACTAGAGGCCTGGTGCATGGATTCATGCACCAGTGGGGACCCTCAGCCTGGCCTAGGGGGATCAAGCTGAAACCAGCAGTCCGACATCCCCGAGGGATTCTGGATTGAGAGAGGGCCTCTAGCTTAATATAAACTCTTTCCCTTTTCTTTTTGGTTGATTCTCTAAATTGTAAACCAGGAAGGTATAGTGTTCATATTTTACATGTATTAAAGTATTACAGTGAAGAAAGCCAGATGAAATAGATGGATGAAAAGATAGATGGGGGAAAAACAAAACAAAATGATGGTCAAAGAGAAAAAGAGGAGAGAGAGATAATAATAAGAAATAACAAAATGTTCTATTATTATCCCATTCACCTGCTTAAGCTTTTCTATCACTATATTGACATAATAAATTACTCATTTTCTAAATAAGTAAATAAATTAGTTAATTATTTCTTATCTTATAGTTTTTTATTTCAAAGTTTGATTAAAAGGCCAATAGGAAAACGTGTGCAGAGGTAAAACAGGGTCTCCAAATAATAAGAGCAAATAAATACATTCTGGGAACTTCATTATATTTATCTCCATAAATAAGCCTGACTTTTTTTGAGGCGGGGGGGGGGGGGGAGGGTCGGTAGGGTATTCACTAACATTAATAGCAGTATGTCAGCTACCATAATTATTAACACATCTTGTTAAAGATATTTAGAAAGCTGATGAACTTGTTCATTAAAGTTTTATTTTTCTTAAAAGAGCATCCAGCAAATAATGACTAAATATAGTATAGTGATTATGCACATGGCTCTGGTACAAAATAGCCATAGATTGAATTTCCTTAACCTCTTTGAGATGGTTTTGTCTTCTCAATAATAGCAATACAATTACAGGGTTGCTCTAAAGATTTAAATAATGTAAGATATTTTTCATTTACCACCTTGCCTTTCGAATAAAGCTGAATCAAAGATAGATACTTTTATTTCTTTGGAAAATATTTTATTGTCAAATATATATACCATTTTTATAAGAAAACAGGTAGGTTTTCCTGTGAATCCAATGCTAAGTATGACATTAAAATTTTACACAGTGCAAAATAGAATGCAGGGAAATATATGGTAAAAATTGTTCATGTTTACTAGTTAGATGTGTAGTTTGTCTTCTACTATTAAAGAATAATGAGTTAGCTCAGTTATTATGTCAGATTTTGCTAATGCAGTCACCTGCCAGCCCTAAGAATTCCAGCAACAGAATCAAGGACTTGGAACGTAACAATTTCCTCCTTTGCCTCTCTCTAGTTTTGTCTCCAGTTTTTAACACTTGATCAGGTTTTTCCTTGTAGTTGTAGATATGAGCACTCCCAGACACCACAGACACAACTCTTATAGCTGATACACATGGAAAGAGTTCTTCCTACTAGCTTCAAAATAATGAGGAAATCTATGCTTAATTTGCCTGTCCATGCTGTGTTCTAATCACAACAAACACATTTGTATAGTTTTGATGCAGTGGTTCTCAACCTTCTGACCCTTTAAATACAGTTCCTCATGTTGTGACCCAACCATAAAATTATTTTCATTGCTACTTCATAACTGTAATGTTGCTACTGTTATGAATCATAATGTAAATATCTGATATGCAGGATGGTCTTAGGCGACCCCTGTGAAAGAGTCGTTAGAACGCCTAAGGGGTCGCAACCCACAGGTTGAGAACTGCTGTAAGGGGTCCATTTATTCAACAATCACTCTGTCCAGGGGAAAGGGGCAATAGCCCCTTACACTGGGACTTTATGCTACATGGAGAGAGGCAGAGAACAGAAGCAGGCATTGTTTCCAGAACAAGGGAAGACTCAGAAATTAAAGCAATAATGTCTACACTTAGATTCATTCTCCTTATGTTATGTTTAAATATTAAGCATTATTATGTGGTATATATAAATAAATGAAATGATTGATAATATGATAACTGATTCCTCTGGAAGCAGGTGGAGTGAATAAATTACCACAAACCAGTTTTCACAGGGGGGATATGAACCCCTATTAAATAATGCAAAAATTAGTAAACCTCTATTTTTTAGTCTTTAACAGAGGTTTTAACTGCAGCGGCTTATTGTAATATACATTTCAAAGAATTTGTTTAAAAGTTAAAATATTGAAATTTCAGAAAATCGAGAAGTATTCTCTGTAGAAGATGTGCTATTCTCATCCATGACATTCTATTACAATACAAAACAGTACATGTATGCAGTAGTAGGTGATAGTGTTCTTAGGCAGGACATAGGACTTGCTCATATTAGAGATATATGCGTTTGCTCTTTGGGCAAGATTGCACATCACATTTTTTGTTTGCAAAGAATAGGAAATTGAAAACGGGACAGTTTCACTTGGTATATCCAGCCAGATTTTAGTAATCTAATCCTCTGTGTAGCAGTATGAATGTGTAACTCTTCAATGGTTCAAAAATCTTTGAACTTGGTGTTCAGCACTCTGGCAAGAGGATAGGTTCTTGGAAATTGGTTCTGTATATAGAAGTGTAAATTATTTTGAATGTAACAATTTTTATTTTTTCTTAATGTTCTATTCAGGGAAGAATTTAAGGATCTGTGGTTATATCCGATGATATTATTATTTTACTATATCTGAGACACAGATTTTTTATTTGAACACACAAGCATTTTTTTATTAACAATGTATACAATAATATAAATGGAGCCAGAGCCACCATGGCAGAGGAACTGCCTTGCATGTCATGTGAATTTTTGGAATGTTCATTAGAACAGGGCAAAGTAATCTGCACTGGGCCTATGCAATCTTGTTTCCAAGAAAAACAAAAACTGTTTCCAAACTTAACAAAAAAGCGGTTATTATGAGTACTAGAATGATTACTGAGCTGAAAATTAAAAACACCATTTAAAATGAATACCACTGTTAGGTTATCTGCACCAATAGAAATGTCTTCATTCTATTGGTGTAATTATTCCCCTTCCGCTTCTCATAAATACCCATTGCCTTCCCTCTCCTCATTGGAATAGCTTCTGCTTAATCGGTACATACTGAATAGGGATTCTTAATAATCATTATAAACACGTGTTGCCTCTCTTCTTGAAAGACCTTTTATTTTTAGTTTAACAATAAGGAAGGCCTTTGTTTCATAGGGTACCTGAAGATATCACCTGTGCTCATCACTCAGTAAATAAAGGGAAATTATCTTTTAAAGGGCATATAGGTCTTAAAGAAACTTACCTAAAACAAAGTCAATAGGCACAACCTCTTAGTTACATCTGCCTTTCATGGGAAATAAATATGATTCATGGACCTATGTAAGAAAGATAGGCAGGCTGTTTTGTTTTACTGTTTCCTGTTTTGATTTTGTTTTTATCCAGAGCTATTCTAGAAAGGAATGTGTTCATAAGTTCTAGAATAATTATGGACATTTTGGCAAGTTAAGTTAGACCTAGAAAGATTGCTGGATTTGGATAGAAAACATGAGTTTTTGATATATGGTGAAAGGTAGAGTTGATTTATTTAAACAATCCACAGAAATAAAAATGAAGAAAATATTCTGACTGAATAATTTCTGTTATTATAAAATAAGTTTTGAAAAAGAAACAAAATATAAGTTAGGGTAACTGGGTTCAATGGTGGCAAATGTCATTTCACTGCTATTTTGTCAATTATTAATTATGCGTGTTTCTCCTTTAAAAAGAAATTCTGTTTCATTTACATTTTAATGAGAAAAAAATTAAGACTCATTACTTTATCTCAGAAGTTGGCACATTATATGATATAAAGTAATTTATGTATATTATAAGATGTACTATATGCATATATATTATATGTAATATGTTATGTAAATATATAATACAAATAATATAATAAATATAATATTAATGTATTAGAAATATTATCATTGAACATATACTTTGGTACTGCTTTCCCTTCTGTTTTTAAAGTAATCATGCAAAGAGACTTTTGGGTCTGTATGTCTAAAACACTGACCCTTTATAAAATGTATTAGAGGCCCGGTGCACAAAATTCATGCACAGGTAGGGTCCCTAGGCCTGGCCAGCAATCAGGGCCGATTGGGGCCTTCCAGCTGCCAGCCAGGGCCTTCCTTTGTTCCGTGCCACCCTCTGGTTGTCAGTGCATGTCAAAGTGAGCAGTTGAACTCCCGATAAGTCAAACTCCCAAGGGGACATTTTGCATATTAGCCTTTTATTATATAGGATTTCTGAAATATCATAATGTTTTGACTGATTTCAGCCATATACCTGCAGTAATATTACCTGGCTATTTTTTTAATGTCTTTTATTTGTCTTTAATGATCTCCAATTTGATCAAAATGTATTTACATATGATTTTTTTTCTTTTTAAAGAAGTAAATGATCATTTATTAAATGTGAGCATTGTGTCTTTCATCATTCTAAAAATTTCTCAGATGAAATTTCTTCCAATATTTTCTCTCTGCAATCACTTTACATTTAGATATGTATTATCTTTTCTCATTTTATTCTCCAAAATTTCTTAAATATTTTTATTTTATTTTATATTTCCTATATTGTATTCTCTGTATTTTCTTCAGATGGTTCATCCATGCAACTACTTCTTTCTTTAATTGTCTCTATTCTTCTATTTAACTCATATACTTTTTTGCATTATTAAAATTTTTAAAATCTCTACTAGTTGGTGTTTAGTGCCCCCCAAACTTGCGTATATATATGTATATATACATATATATTTATATTTATAGTCTCCTCTCTTCAGAAAAAAATGTTATATTCTAACAATTTAAGCTTTTTAAGTGTTATTTGTATGTGTATTAGTTTCCTATTAGTTAACAGATTATCACAATAATTTGTGATAATTATTACAAGAGTTATCTTAGTGAATTGAAACTACACATATTTATTTTCATATAGATGTGAAAGTCAGAAGTTACAAATGAGTTCTTAAAGAGCTAAAATCAAGATGTCCTCATGGCTGGTAGCTCCAGAGTAGGATCTGTTCCTTGACTCTTCCAATTCTTTTTTTTTTTTAATAAATATGTTTTTATTGATTTCAGAGAGGAAGGGAGAGGGAGAGAGAGATTGAAACATCAATGATGAGAGATAATTATTGATTGGCTACTTACTGTATGCCCCACACTGGGGATCAAACCCACAACTTGGGATGTGACCTGATCAGGAATCCAACTCTGACCTCCTGGTTCATAGGTCCAAGCTCAACCATTGAGCCACGCTGGCTGGGTGACTCTTCTACTTCTTAAAGGCTGTTGGCATCCCTTGATTCGTTGGCTTAGAGCTGCATCACTTCAGTCCCTGCTTTTTGTCATCACATTACGTCCTCCCTGACTATACATCTCCCCATCATATAAGGATATAGTGATTACAGGAGAATTCAGCATAGTTTCCCCATATTAAAATCTTTAACTTAAATCACATCTTTTAAGCCCCTTTTACCATGCTCCAGGCTCCAGGGATTTAGATGGCAACATAGTTGGGGGCCAGCCTACCATAATGTGCAATGATTCTAATATATAATTTTTATGTATCTAGTCTTTAAGTTTCCTGATGAATATCATTCATGGAGTCATGTTTCTTATAATGTTTAATTTAATTTGGCTTCTTCTTCTTCTTCTTCTTCTTCTTCTTCTTCTTCTTCTTCTTCTTCTTCTTCTTCTTCTTCTTCTTCTTCTTCTTCTTCTTCTCCTTCTTCTTCTTCTTCTTCTTCTTCTCCTTCTTCTTCTTCTTCTTCTTCTTCTTCTTCTTCTTCTTCTTCTTCTTCTTCTTCTTCTTCTTCTTCTTCTTCTTCTTCTTCTTCTTCTCCTTCTTCTTCTTCTTCTTCTTCTTCTTCTTCTTCTTCTTCTTCTTCTTCTTCTTCTTCTTCTTCTTCTTCTTCTTCTTCTTCTTCTTCTTCTTCTTCTTCTTCTTCTTCTTCATTTTTTTTTAACTCTCTGTGGCATTTCTAGGATAACTGGGTCTAGGATCAATTCCCTACAGTGAATGATTTTTTTTTTCTGCTGACACCTGAAGGAAATACAAATCCAGCCTACTTTAAATTAATTGTCTTTGTATTTTTTTTTAACCAGACAAGTAGTACAAATTTAATTCCCATACCTAACCAGTTGTCATAAAATTTCATGGGAAGTAATTTCTATTTTATTTCCACCTAGAGCCTGAAACGGGAGAAATACATTTTTCTTACTTACTGTCTTCAAAGTTATTTTTTAGTTAACTATTTTTCTTACAGAGTAGGTCTTTATCCATTCCTAACTTTATATGGGGTGGATTCCTATATAGTTCCATAACCTGCACAGTAGAGGTTCACAGACTCCCAACAGACCCCCTCATAAGTATACGGATTCCAGACATACCACAGCTTCAGCAATCACTTATTTTCTTAACTTTTTCTTAACAATTTGTTTTGATCTCAAAGAAATCTCACTTTTCTATGGCATATACTGCCACTCTTTTAAGAAATATTATTTTTATTTTGTCTAGCAATTTTAGATATTTTGTAACCATTGGTTCATATTAAAATAAGTATGCCTTAGTTTTTGTAAATATTAATTTATTTAGTAGTTTAAAAATGAAATTTTTGTCAGATGGTAATTTAATTGTACTTCAGAGTTATTTAAATAACTAGGGCTTACAAAATAGGTTATAGCAATTCACTTTCATGTCCTAAGTCTTACTGTAACAATTATTACTTATTGAAAGTTTGTCAGTATGCATTTAATAATTATTGATAGTTATCCTTTTTGAATTAATATACTACCTGCTTTCAGGATAGTTTTCTCCTTGGTCTTTTGAAGTTAAAAAGAGTTCAAAGTAGCTTTTAGATTAAACAATTAGGATGGCAATATTGTGTAGCACAAAGCTAGGCATGGTGTTGATAAAGAAAAGAAGCTATATGGGGGGGGGGGTGGTAAAGAAGGGTTACAGTTGTTAATATGGAAAAAAATATAAAAATTAATAAATAGTAATACAAGAATAAACTCTGTGTTTCACGTACTCACAACTGTACTAGTAAACCGACTTTTGCCCCACGCTCTAAATTCCTTTCTCAAACCTAAATGCTAATTATTAGTATTGTTCCTATTCTTCAAAAAATAATTTGCTATACAATTTCTAATTCTAAAAATGTCTAGTAAAATGTTGAACTTCATTAAATGAACTTTATTAGTTGTGTTCTCATTCATTTATATTATTTTCAATACATACACAAAGTACCTCCATTATTTTTCTGTGTCACAAAACATGCCTCATATTAATAAAATAAACTTCATATTCATTAATTAGTAAATATCCATGAGTTTTCTTATATTTCATATTTAGTGTTTTTTTTGTTTTAATTAGGCTCAAAATGAATAAACTAAAAAGATATGAACTGACCCTTGGATAAATGACTGAGGCAAGGGTAGGTATGGAAAACATAAAATGATACTGGAGCATCTTGCCATGTCACAAATAGAAAATGCTACCAATTTATCATGCTGTATACCTTAAATGTCTACAACTTTTGTCAATTATACCTCAAAGCACTGTCAGAGATTGCATAAAAAATATTCTGCCTAATTCAATATCTAGCCACATCTTTTGATCAGATCTCACTGACAGCAAAATGTAACCACCACCCCCAAATTTACTCATTCTGTTTTTAAGTGAAATCTAAATAAGTTGTATTTTTTAAATAAAAATAAATTTTGCCCTAGCTGGTTTGTCTCACTGGATAGAGTGTCAGCCTGGGGACTGAAGGGTCCCAGGTTCGATTCCGGGCAAGGCCATATACCTTGGTTGCAGGCACATCCCCAGTAGGAGGTGTACAGGAGGCAGCTGATTGATGCTTCTCTCTCATCAATGTTTCTAACTCTCTATCCCTCTCCCTTCCTCTCTGTAAAAAATCAATAAAATATATTTTATAAATAAATAAATAAATAAATAAATAAATAAACAAATAAATAAATTTTATGTTAATTGGCAAAAAATCCAATTTTAATTTCAAATGTAATAATAATTACAAATTATCTACTCCTTGTGTATTTGGAGTTACATTTTCTGGGAAATTTAGAAAAATAATTGATTTAATATATTTTCATTCATAATGACAAAGACCAGTATTGAATTTACTAGCATTTTCAACATGGAATCTCTTCTGTAATACATAAGTGATATGCTATTCTTGTCACTGAAATTGAAGCAAATGGAATTTTAATATTTATATACTATAAACCTGAGGAAGAACCACTATGAATTAATGTCTGTGACAAAAGAACAATACTATTCTTGTATATCAAAGCAAACTGTATATTGTGAATTTCCATAAAATATATCAATAATCACATTTTAAATAAAAAAGAGTAGCCATTTTGTAGTTTTTCTGTTACTACTCATTTTAGTAAAAGGCTGTTCATTATTTTATTTTCACGAGTAATTTTAATTTGTCCACAACAATTTGTCTATAAATTTAAGCAAAGATTTCTTTCAGGATATATAATCTACAATCTACAAAATTTATAAAAGTTTGAGGTAAAGAGCATGGTAGCACTGGTCTGACAGATCTTAAGTTATAATTTCAACAATGTGACTTAATGAAAATTATATGATGTAGCCTTTATTGTTTTATTTTTCTGCATTTGGTTTTCTACATACATTAACCTAAATATCATTTTAATTATTTTTGCTAGGAATTCAATATGAAATTATTATTTTTTAAATAGATTTTTATTGATTTCAGAGAGGAAGGGAGAAGAGAGAGAGAAAGAGAGAGAGAGAGAGAGAGAGAGAGAGAGAGAGAGAGAGAGAGAGAGGAGAATCTATGATGAGAGAAAATCATTGAATCATTGTTCGGCTGCCTCCTGCACTCCCCACTCTGGGGATAGAGCCTGCAACCCAGGCATGTGCCCTGACTGGAAATTGAAACATGACCTTCTGGTTCATAAATCAACCCTCAGCTACTGAGCCATGCCAGCAAGGCTATGACATTATTTTTATAACATACAGTTTAACCTAGCAGAACAAGTCTTAATAAAATTTTAAACAGTTCACATACATATTGTTAATACATTACTTCCATATCTATGCATGTACCATACTATTCTGAGGCTGTATGTAAGTGTGCTCATGTAAGTCTGTGTTTATATGTCCCCACACAAAGGAAATAGTATCCTTTTATTACTTAAGTTTCTAAAATTCCTTAGTCACAAGATAATATAAGCCACCTTACATTTATTGATCAGAACAAATCATGTTATAGTAAAATCATGTGTGTGCCTATCTACACTAATAAAAGACAAACATGCAAATTGACCATACCTTCGCTACACCTTAAGCCACACCCACCAGCCAATCAGAGCAACCATATGCAAATTAACCCAAACAAGATGGCGGCCGGCAGCTATGGAGCTGGAGCAACCAGAAGGCTTGGTTTCCCCAATGATAGAGGAAGCCAAGCTTCCCGCCTACCGCAGCCCAGGCTCTGAGCTCCACTCAAAGCAACAAAGTTTCAATTATAGAAGATAAATAAATCCCAGGTACCTGCTTTCAGCCAGCTGTGGCCATGGATTTAGAGCAACAAGGGGCTTCCCTCCTGCCCACCCTGGCTGTCTCTGAGCTCCACTAAAAACAACAAAGTTTCAATTATAGAAGGTAAATAAATCCCTGAGTAAAAAAAAAAAAGAAAGAAAGAAAAAAAGGAGAGGCTGGGAGCTTCCGTCACCGGGGGGCTTGGCCAGCCTGAAAAGAGCCCTCAGCCCCTCACCCAGGCTGGCCAAACTTCCACGGGGTGAGGGTCCCCACTGGGAGGGGCTTGACCAGCCTTCAAACAGAAATCAGCCCCTCACCCAGGCTGGCCAGGCATCCCAGCAGGACTCCCACCCTGATCCAGGACACCCTTCAGGGCAAACCAGCCAGTCCCCACCCATGCACCAGGCCTCTATCCTATATAATAAAAGGGTAATATGCAAACTGACCCTAACAGCAGAATGACTGGGAATGACTGGTCACTATGACACACACTGACCACCAAGGGGAAGACGCTTAATGCAGGAGCTTCCCCCTGGTGGTTAGTGCGCTCCTACAGCGGGAGCTCTTCTCAGCCACAAGCCAGGCTGATGGCTGCCAGTACAACAGTGGTGGTGGGAGCCTCTCCCACCTCCCTCAGCAGCACTAAGGATGTCTGACTGCAGCTTAGGCCTGCTCCCCTCTGGCAAGTGGGCATCCCCTGAGGGCTGCTGGGCTGCCAGAGGGATGTCTCGGTGCCAGCTTGGGCCTGATCCCCCAGGGAGCGGGCCTAAGCCAGCTGGTGGACATCCTCCAAGGAGTCCCAGATTGCCAGAGTGTGCAGACTGAGCTGAGAGACCCCACTGATGCACCGTTGGGGATGGGGAGGGACACAGAAGATTGTCCAGCTGGGGAGAGACTGTGGGGGGGCTAGAGGGTGTGTCCAGCCCATCTTGTTCAGTCCTGATTGACCGGACCCCAGCAGCAAGCTAACCTACTGGTTGGAGCATCTGCCCCCTGGTGGTCAGTGCATGTCATAGTAAGCAGTTGAGTGGCCTTAGCATATCATTAGCATATTACACTTTGGTTGAATGGCTAACTGGATGACCGGATACTTAGCATATTAGGCTTTTATTATATAGGATATGTTTCTGTGCTTGTGTGGTTTTGTGTGCACATATAGATAGCCCATAGGTGCATAAGGTATATGATTTGGCCAAACAGGATCATGTTAATAAAGTTTAATTTACAATACTAAAATAATCAAAATTCAAAGTAATCTCTTGTTCTTTAACTTATCCAGTATCAAAAATAAATCTTTCATTCCTATTTGGTTTGGCTCATAGGATAGAGCATTGACCTACAGACTGAAAGGTCCCAGGATCAATTCTGATCAAGGGCAAATGTCTGGGTTGTGGGCTCTATCCCCAGTGTGGGGCATGGAGGATGCAACCAATCAATGATTCTCTCTCATCATTGATGTTTCTATCTCTCTCTCCCTCTCCCTTCCTCTCTGAAATCAATAAAAATCTATTTTAAAAATAAATAAATAAATCTTCCACATACTCAATGCTCAATACATTTTTGTTCAAAAGATTTAAGGAACTCTAATTTCTGTGTTAACTATTCTTAATACTTATAAATTTAAAATATAAAACAAAGTCAAGGGTTAAAAATTTTTTTTAGTGCAATAGATCAATGACCTAGCCCCAGAAATACCTTTAAAATTTCCATTGAAGCTGTTTCAGTGTTGTTCTTCCCAGATTCTGCTTCATTCCTCATTTGTAAAAACAAACATTTGTTTTGAAGACATAACTGCCAATTTAGCCTAAATAAGACAAATGATATAATGAGATCAGTGTCACTTTCTAGTTGACAAACTCTGCGGAATGCCCAACTCCAAGTAGAGAGCTTGCCTTTTCTGCCAAAAGGTCTATATGCTAATACTAACTAATTTTCCAACCTTGGCCCTACATTATTTGACAATAGCTGAGCATTCCAATTCCTTACAGTTGTGACATTCATTTGGATGTAAAATGTAGCTTGATCTAGTAATCTATGCAACCTTTTAACCCAGCAAGGAATCACACAGATGCTTACTTTGTACTGAAAAGGCTTAGAAAAGCATATATATATATATATATATATATATATATATATATATATATATATATCAGAAAATATTAACATTTAGAAGGAAATAGTATGGACACCATAACTTTCACTTTCACTTGTTCATATCATTGTTAGAGCAATAGAGGTGAAATAATGTTACTTACTTTATTTTTTTTATTTTTTTAAAATATATTTTATTGATTTTTCACAGAGAGGAAGGGAGAGAGATAGAAAGTTAGAAACATCGATGAGAGAGAAACATCGATCAGCTTCCTCCTGCACATCTCCCACTGGGGATGTGCCCGCAACCCAGGTACATGCCCTTGACCGGAATCGAACCTGGGACCTTTCAGTCCGCAGGCCGACGCTCCATCCACTGAGCCAAACCGGTTTCGGCACTTACTTTAATATTATAAGGTCACTCAGAATATTTAGACTCTAAATTTATTAATACTCTAAATTTAATACTCTAAATTTTAGAGTATTACCTATATATATATATTTTTTTGGGACTTTCCATAGAGTTTCAAAATAATCACAGGTATTGAAATCTCATATATATTTCAATAAGTTTTCCTTATATTTAAAAGAAAAGTGTTTCTATGTGTTTGCATTACTAATACCCTTTAATTTTGTGTATTGGAATAAAAAGAAGTTAAATTTTCAGTTTGGAGAAATCTGGAATTTAAAAAATACTTGTTAGAGTTAAGAAATGATTTCTTGCCGAATCCGGTTTAGCTCAGTGGATAGAGCATCGGCCTGCGGACTGAAAGGTCCCAGGTTCGATTCTGGTCAAGGGCATGTACCTGGGTTGCGGGCACATCCCCAGTGGGGAGTGTGCAGGGGGCAGCTGGTCGATGTTCCTCTCTCATCGATGTTTCTAACTCTCTATCTCTCTCCTTTCCTCTCTGTAAAAACTCAATAAAATATATTTAAAAAAAAAAGAAATGATTTCTTTAAAAATTATCTTAGACCCTCCCAGAAGAAAGGTGAAGGTTGGTGGAGGGTGGGAAGAGATCAACCAAAGAACTTGTATGCATATATGCATAACCCATGGACAAAGACTATAGGGTGGTGAAGGCCTGGGGCAGGAGACAGGGTGGGCTAGAAAGGGTTAATGGAGGAAAAAAGGAGACATATATAATACTTTAAGTGATAAATATTAATTAAAAATATCTTAGATTAAGCAATAAGAGTACTATAATTGAATACAGAAAGAATAGATATTATAAAAAATTTTATTTTGAACAAGTATAAATTTGTGTGATAATGTTTTAAGAAGCAGACTGGAATCTCAGGGCTTAATTCAGAATTTGTAAACTACAGATAGCTAAAAATAAACATAAAACATTTTGTAATTGCAGCTATTTAATAATCCTACCATTATAAAATCAATTAAGGAAAAAATATTTGTTCTGTTTGGGAAAATGTCATTTAAAAGAAAAACCTATCAAGCAAATAGATAGATATTTGGGCAAATATGATGACAATACATGATAATACTTAAAAATCTATTTAAATAGAGAGCCTTTTAAATTTTATTTATAATAGATATAGGTTAAGTACTTTAAAATTACAAAAATAGAATTTTGACTAAGTATTTTGAATTTTTCTTCTGAGTCTGTTTTATTATTAAACGGAAAATAACCTACAAAAATAAAAATCCATTCAATTTTTCAAAATGTATTCAAAGTGTTTCTATAATTCCTGTGTTCTAGTATTAAATTATAAAATTATAGAAATATAGAGTAAAAAATAACGTGGAAGTCATATGAACTCCTTCCAGACAAATGTTAATTTGTTGCTTGAATATTTTCTATCCTAAGTGTGGTAGGCAACCTTTAAGATGGCTTCCTGTGATTGCCTTTCCCCCCCTCCCCAGCCCCAGTACTCATACCCTTAGAAAATTTTCTTTCCTTGATTGTGGGCTAGATCTAATGACTCACTTATAACAAACAGACTATGGCAAAATTATGGGATGTCTCCTTTGAAATTAGTTACAAAAACACTGTGACTTCTGTGTGACTTGCCCCTCTGTCCTTTCTTCTTCATTTGAAAGCAGGGAATACATCACCGGCATACAACAAGATAGCATTTGCATTCATGGGTTTCAAAATAGCCAAGGCTCTCTGGGGTTTCTACTACACAGGGCATGTTTGAATGCAGAAGTGCAGAGGGCACAGACACAGCCATTCAGGGAAACAACCACTTTCATTCCTCGCCTAACTTTCATACTGCTTTCCCAGGAAGTCCTCCAAGCCCTGTGTGCCAAGTTGCATTATTCTTAGGGCAGCAGCAACTTACCCATGGAGTTTAACAATGAACACCTCTGATAACTACCTACAATATGCTTGATACATCTTCAACACGTTCCAGTGGGCAGAGTTACAAGAAGGTAAATCCAGGGTCACATTCTTAACTGTTCCTGGGTATGGAATATGAATTCAGACCCACTGTTTAATAATAGTCTACCCTTAAATTCTGAACAAAGTCATATTTTAACACCCTTTTCCATCCTTTTTGATAGATATATTTTTGATATTGCAAACAAAAAGGAAGAATAATTTTCTATAGCCAATAGAATATGTACAATGTAGTGAGTGTTAGATGATTAACTAGATATGTTAGTCTGGATCACATTGTTTCATGTTTTAATATTTTTAGCCAATTTGATTTACTTTTTACCCCTTAATTAATTATTGTGGTTTTTAAAAATCAGTATGAAAGACATATATCTAGTTATTATGAAACTGAAATTATTTCCTCTTCAGTCAAGTCAGTTTCAATGGGACCTACATCAATTGAGGATTAAAATTTTTCCCAAATGACATTCTGTGATTTCTTATTGGAATATATCCTTTTCTACTCAGTACCTTTCAAACAACCAAAAAATCTTTTATATACCAAATACCAGATGTGTTAATAAAGTAATATTTTGCACAACAAATATATATGCACAGTATATCAGTGGTGTCTCATTCATAGTATATTCTTCTAATAGAAAAAGTAGCTATTAAAATTGACCGTTCATTAAATTTGGGGCCTATCAAGTCTATGTTTCAGTCATAACTCAGTTACAATCAGTTTGACAAATATTGAGTTTTAAATATCACTGTGAACTAGGGTCTATTCAGTTTCTACTGGTATGATTTACTGCAGATTATATTTGCCCTGTTCTCATCAATTGTGTTACCAGGAAGCCCGTCCTAGTCAATGATGCTCTGTGACACTCCTCACAATTTGGAATTTTCAGACTGTTTACTTCCATGAGTGAGCGCCTCCGTGCTGTACTTCCATCATATTCAGTTATTTTCTTCACAACATATTTGGCTCCATGGTTATCAACACATAAGATAGCCAGCCCATCCTAAGCAAGGGGTCATGCCTTCTCCCAAAGTTTCACTCAAGAAAATTGCCTCATCATCTTATGGATATAAGTGCTCCACACACCTTTCCAACTCTTGCCAAATTTGGCTAGTTTCTTGCCAAAGTAATCCCCTTGAAATTTCTATATGGGATAATATGTACTTCTCAAATGTGTGGCATGCTTCCAAAAATGCTATTTCTGTTTGGCTCAAAACACCTAGTTACAAATCAATAGTTTCTAAATCCCTTTAAGACCAATGGGGTCAGTGTTGAATTCACCACTACACTTCCCATTGCTACTATGGAGAGTGAATGTAGTCCAGAAAAGTTGTATTTCACAGACACATCATATCGTAGTTATTAGTATATTGTTAATTTGCACATTCTG
The DNA here is from genome assembly GCF_963259705.1 of Myotis daubentonii. Classification (NCBI taxonomy): domain Eukaryota; kingdom Metazoa; phylum Chordata; class Mammalia; order Chiroptera; family Vespertilionidae; genus Myotis; species Myotis daubentonii. The sequence goes on from NC_081841.1 coordinate 154,603,963, forward strand.
CTCCTAAAATCTATTCAGTCTATGTGTACCATAAGAACAACTGAAGAGAGTTCCTTTGGAGTTTTAGAAGAGAATATCAGTGAGTGTGGACCGTGCGTCTTCCCTGTATTAGCCTTCTTATTACTAGCATCATCAGCCTCTTTCAAGTCTCATTCTTGAGTTCATCATATTTACATTTAGTATATTCAGATCAATAGAGAACAGACTCTGGCATACAAAACAAGTCATAGCAATGCAACATCCCTCATATCCCAGCCACTGCGTCGGCAGTGCATCAGCCTGGTTTGCAGTTACCTAATGCATATTGATAAAATATTGTTCAATTACAGATCTGTGCAGGTCAAAAGTAATATCTCCTTGAGATTATTTTGTAAGAACTTGATTAGTGAACACAGCCTATAAACCTTAAACTAAATGAAGGGTCCAAATGACCAAGATTCAGTAGGGTCATTGGAGAGTGCTGCATCACCTTTTCCCCTCTGACTTCCACAGGAAGACATTGTCAGTAAAGTTCCTACCTCTTCTTCAGTGTAATGGACATTCCCCAAAAGGAAGCAGTGCTGGTGGTCTTCCCAGGGAACAAACACTAACTTAGGTCATTCTCTTGACTTTAGACTCTCAAGGGACCAAGCATGATCAGTTTTTCTGTTGTTATCACTCACTTAACATTGCCTTTGCATTAACTACCACTTCCCCTGTTTTTAGATATTCCCGGATTTACCCTGACTCTTTCTACCTGGATTAGGTTGAAGATTTTAGGTACAGTCCTCAACCATGTCCACTAAATGCTGACATCTTTATATTCAAACTAGAGGCCCTGTGTACAAAATTCATACATAGGGGTGGTCCCTAGGCCTGGCTGGCAATTGAAGCTTGAATGTCTGGCATGGAACAGCAGGTCCCAGCTGACCTCTGGAACCTGGGAATCACCTGGACTCCTGGGCCCCCACACACCCCCCTCCACCTGAGTCATCGGGCCCTCGCCCAGCTCCTTCAGCCCCTCGGAGCCCAGCAGCGGCCCCGCACCCTGTTGCCACAACTGGTCACCATCTGCAGGGCGATCTGGCCTAGCTTGCACCTACCTTGTCCTGGCACCGCCCGCTCACCTGCTCCACCATCTTGCCACGGTCCTGCTCTCATCAGGGCCGGTTGGGGCTGGCAGTGTCTCCACTGCTGTCCACTGCCAGTGCCAGGTCGCCTATGCTTGCCATGTCCATGCCGCCTCCTGGTGGTCAGCGCACATCATAGAGAGTGGTCGAACTCCCAGTCGAGGGGGTAATTTGCATATTAGACTTTTATTACATAGGAGTCTTCAAAAATAGTAATTTAGTTCTAATTCTGGAAAGACCTCTGAGGCAAATGACTCCCAAATTTCATATTGTTAGCCAGTTTTGGATTTTCAAAATTTATCAACCATACTTTATAAGACTTATGTGTAACTTTTGTTGTCAATCATTTTCCCCTCCTTTCTCCATTCTGCTACTATTATAACATCAAGAGCACAATGATTCAGCTTGCTCTTCACCAATATTATGCCTGTACTAGGGGTACAGTGCACGAATTTGTGCACCTTGAAAAAACTGTGTGCTGCAAGGCTGAGGGGGGCACAGGGGCGGGTCTCAGCCCATCCTCTGAGCCCCCACCTGGCCCCTCCCACCACAGCCTCCAGTCCCCTGTCTGCCCGAAGGCTCTCTCCTGCCCCTGCCGCTCCCATGCATTGACAGCACAGAGTGATTGGGGCTGGCACCAGCAGTGGGTGCAAGCGGGGCCAGTGCTGTCAGTGGGTATGAATGATGGCTGCTGCCCTGATCGCCTCTCTGGAGCAGGGGGAAGTGGAGAAGCCCTGAGGGGCGATTGGGGCCAGCAGCCACTGCTCACACCTGCTGATGGTGCTGAGCAATGGGGACTGGCGCTGGGCTCCGGCTGCAAGTATGAGCGGGACCAGAGCTGGCAGCGGGTGTGAGCAGGGCCATCACTAGCAGCAGGTGCAAGAGGTGGCTCCGGCGCCAGCAGCAGGTGCAAGTGGGGTTGGCTCTGGCAGCCGGTGAGACCACAGTGCACAGGAGCAAAGACATTTTAATAACCACCAAAGGCTCACCCCAATGACAGCAACCAGCTCCCTGCCTTGGTCTGGCATCCCCAATTACCTGCTCCACCATACCTCAGCGGCCGATGCCCGCTATGTTCCACACAGGCCCCCTGGTGGTCAGTGCACATCATAGCGACCGGTTGTTTGGTTGTTCTGCCCTTTGGTCTATTTGCATATTAGGGTTTTATACTGGTATATATAGCTAAGTATGCTAGTACTCAGTAGAATTTTAATACCATAGGCAATGTTTGAAACATGTATTGAATTTATATCCACATAAAGGCAACATGAGTTTTATTTTTGCTCCTGTAAGTATGAAAACAAAGCACTAGCACAATCGGTTGCATTATAACAGTCTCCATTAGCCTATTGCATCTTTTGGATAATTTATATCAGACACTGCTATCAAGTGCACTACATTATTCATTTCTTCTTAGTTTACCATCATTCCCAACAACCCTCTTACCTTTCTTATTAGTCAAACTCAAATTGTTATGAGGTGCATTGACATTCTTACCCCGTTTCTACCATTTTTAAAGTCAAAGTGGAAATTTTCTGCTGCCCTTTGGAATTCTAAATTGCTGAAAAGCACCACCAAATAGATCTATTAGAAGTTTCACTTTGTATGTCCAATTTATTCTGAATGAGGATGGACTTGGCTGAAATGTGACCTAAAAGAGATATCAGCCATGTTTGCTATTTATGTCACATTCATTGCAAACATGAATTTAGGTAAATACTTTGTTGCTTCTAGTATTTTGATCTGAAATTTTATTTCATTCATGAATAATTCATTCATTGTTTCACAAGAAGCATGTCTATAAGTCCCCAATCCCATGGAAGTCCCTGCAGTGTCTTTGCACTGTCATAGGCAAGGAGGTTGGTGTATTAGACTTGTATCCAACAAGCCCAAGACGAATTGCTCAGCACACCCTGTATTTTAACCTAAAAATTTACACATAATATTAGAGATCCTTCATGGAGATGCATGTACAACTTCCTAGAGTGAACCATGCTTCATAGGTGAGATACATTTTGCACCATGTTTTAACTCTCCTATTTAGTTCTGTTATTTTACCTACTTTAAATTCACCTAGGTGAGGGTAAGTTGAATGTGACAAGATTCTTTCAACTAGGTGACTTGTAAAGTAGATGATTGCGGGTACCAGTCTATTTTTTTTTTCTATTTTAATTTCTCCCCTTTAAAATATATAGTAGAAAAACTCTAGCCTGACTTAATTGTTCTTTCTTTTTTCAACCTTAGGCTCAGTTTTTTTTCTTTGCTTTTTATTTTTAATTGCTTGAACTTTTTACACACTGTAAAACTCCATGAAAGATAATTGAGGAAGTTAATCTATTACCATACTACAATTTCTCTGAATTATTGTACTCAATTGGAATTTCTCTGAATTATTTTACCCAATAATGTTTGGGGAATAAGGATGTCATTAAGGACTATTCTACTTTAATTATGATATAATAAATCCAATGGTGTTGCCACTCTTAGTATTTTATTGTTCCACAGGCATGTTCTATTTTAACATGGAATAGGAAACAGGACACTTCACTCTTTTGTTTTCGTTTCATTTTGTGAACACTCACATAATTGGCTTTTTCTACTTTGAAGAGAACTGCTGCGTGGTTGTCATTAATGGGTTAAATCATTCTAAACAGATCTCTTTATTCTATAATATCTAAGCATAAAATTATTAGATGAACTAGAAATTTCAAATAGTACTAAAAGAATATGAACCATTTTTTCAAATACTGATCTTATTTTTTAATGTTAATCTCTAGTTAATGGTTTCATTGTTGCAATGTAGTCAACTGTAGTCACTATTTTTTTTGGGGGGGGGGAAGATAATTTTCACTGTTTGACTCCTTTTTTTCTACTTAACTGTAGTTAAATTTACATCTTATAATTTCTAAGGCAAAAATTTTCACCATCTCAGACCACAAATGGATTGACCATCAGGGATTAAAGTCTTATCAGTTCTTTTTTTTACCAGATTGCCTCGTTCCTCTTAAATCATTTACTATATTCGATAGGAGTCTTTGTGTCAATTACACTTTTGCCCCGATATGCCTCTATACCACCATTGATTGAATATCAGGTAATATTAACTTTAGAATTTATTAAGATTCACAAGAGCCTGGCCAGTGTGGCTCAGTGGTTGAGCATCAACATTTGAACCAGGAGATCATGGTTTGATTCCCTGGTCAGGGCATATGCCCTAGTTGCAGGCTCAATCTCTAGTAGGGGGTGTGCAGGAGAGAGCCAATCAATGATTCTCTCTCATCATTAATGTTTCTATCTCTCTTTCCCTCTCCTTTCCTCTCTGAAATCAGTAAAAAGTATATATATTTAAAAAAGAAAAGAATTCTGACAGCTAGATGCAATTACCCAGCTTGGTAGAACATAAGGTGTCATTTCACATTTATTTCTGGAGGCAGTAGTCCTGGTTCATACTTTCAGGAATTCCTGAATCTAGGCTAATATCTGAGCAGCTATTATCTTCTCATCTGCATATTTATCCAAACATGTCAGCATTATAGTTATCATTCTTTATCATCTTGTCAAAGATATTTTTTAATTGTGGATTTCAGAAATAGACTCCATACTCAAGATGTGTCTGACTAGCAGAATCATAGAGACTTTATTACATTTTCAGGAAAATTTTTCTTCATTACAAGTCACTCCAAAACTTAGCAGTAGCTCTAAACAACCACCATTTTATTGTTCATATTTCCACCAGCTAACAGTTTGGTGAGCTGGGCTCAGCTGGGCAGTTCTTTTGCTGGTCTTGCCTGTGGTGACTCATAGTTACAGTTACCTGGGGCTGGATGGTCCTAGATGACCTCACTTACATGTCTCAGGCTTTTCCTGAATGGCTGAATGTTCTTTGTCCATGTGATGTCTCCACATGATTTCTCATCGTCAAGGAGGCTAAACTGTACTTACTTGAAGAATGAGGGTCTCAGGGTTCCGAGTGCATATCTTGTTGGTCAAAGCAAGAATCAGGACCATCCAAGATTCCACAGGAAAGATCATAGATCCAGCTTTTGTGGGAGGAGCAGACAAAAATGTGACATTTTAGCCCACCACAATCCACTCAGCACACGGTATTTCTAGTAAAGCAGAATAAAGGATAATATAGTGGTAAAGAGTAAGGATGCTGGAGCCTAGTGCTTAATGAGAGATAATCCTATCTAATAATAGACAAACATGGTAATTGACCGTACCTTCGCTATGCCTCCCATTGGCTAATCAGCATGATATGCAAATTAACCACCAACAAAGATGGCGGCTAATTTGCATACTGCAGGCAGGGCAGGCCAGCGCGAGCCGCCATCCAGGCTCCTGTGTGCCGCCTAAGCCCCACCCCCAGCCGGGACCCCCGTGTGCGGTCCTGGGTGGGCGGGACCCCCGTGTGCGGTCCTGGGCTGCAGGTCTTGGTGGAGTGACCGGCCCGAGGAAGCCCTATTCTTGCAGGGGCTGCTGGGGGCCCGATCAGAAACACAAACCCGCAGGCCTGGCACCCAGCAGACTCAAGGCCAGTCACCGTGGTGCTGGGGCTGCCGGAGGCTGGATGAGAGACACAACACACAGGAGGGCCCGGCGCCCAGAAGACCCAAGCCCTACCACCACAGTGCTGGGGCTGCTGGGGGAAGGATTGGAGACACAAACCCACAGGGGGAGCCAGCACCCAGCAGCCCCAAAGCCCACCACCTCGCCACTGGGGCTGCTGAGGGCAGGATCAGAAACACAAACCCTGCAAGCCCTGCACAGGACAGGTGCTCTGCTCCAGGCAAAGTGCTTTCTCTCCAACCCAGCTCTCCCTGGGAGTCCGATGTGGAGGGCGCTCTCCCTGGGAACCCAGAAATCTGCTTCTGGGGCAACTGCACAACAGCCACACCTGGCAAACCAAGGAGAGATTGACCTACCCATGTGGATATATACACTGGCGGAGGCCACGCAGCTGCCATAGTTGAAGTCATCCTTGATGTAGGAGTGGGGGTAGCGGGGATCAGAGTGGGCCAGGTTGGCAATGGAACCCCACCTCCCCACCGAATGACTAGAGCACATGGCCCTCAGTCACTTCCTGAGCAGCAGTCAGCCCCGACCAGGGATCAAACCGAAACCTAAGTAGGTGCCCTGGCAGAATGGAACCCAAACCTTTGCTGTAGCAGAGGAGCTCCGACCCACAGCAGGGGCCAGGGCAACTGGCAAGTGCAGCGGTGGAGGCGGGAGCCTTCGCAGCAGCACTAAGGAGCAGCAAGCCGAGCGGTAGGAAACAGCAAGCAGGTGGGCGGTAAGGAGGGAGGGGTCCCAGACTGCGAGAGGGCACAGGCAGGGATAAGGGACCCCCCCACCCATCCCCAGTGCATGAACTTCGTGCACCATGCCTCAAGTAATAGATAAGGTAGTAGAGTCATGTGGTTAAAATTAAAGACATTGGAACCAATCTGCTTAAGTTTGATTCTTGGTTTATTCACCTAATATATCTGTACCTTGGTTAGGTTACTTTAACACTATGACTTGGTTTTTCCTTTGAAAAACAGAAATAATAATTATAATAACACGTGTCATCTAGTTGCTGTTAGGATTGAATGAGCTAATTATGTGAAATGCTTGGTCTAGTTCCTAAATCATTTCAAGAGCTGAATAAATGTTACTTAATCCTTTGTTACTTAATTTACATTTTACATGGCGCATCAGATAGTTATTTCTTTTAAACATTTTATAAATGGTTATTTGGCTCGTGGTCAACCATACTTCACATTATTTATTTATTTTTTTGGTCACCTTTATTACAGTTAATTCCAGGTTGACCTAGATGCAATTTCCCAGCTTGGTAGAACATAAATAAGGTGTTTCAATTATTTTAAACTTAAAACTTTTGCACTGTTTGTTCTAATAAATTACTGGTTTTATACCCTCATTTTAGTTTATAAGTATATTTTTGATTTCTAATTGTTATGCTAAATTATAAAATAATTTATTTTTTCTAGCTATTTTTTTTTGTCTTTATGTTTGTGACACTTAGCAGTATATTTTCATTCTACTGTATATTTGTTGTCAATTACAGAATATTTTGAACCGCTATCTATTTTAATTTGAATGCTTTCCCAATTATTCCATTCTATTTTACTGAAACTTCCACTAAATATAATTCAGAATTACTCAAAGTATCTTTTATGTTTTTTATTTCATAATGTCTTAGATGACTGTCTTTATTCTATTGATTCAGTGTTTCTTTCCATGTTTCCATACTATTTAACTTTTTCTTTTATTATTTCAATAACTACATTTCCCCATTCCTACAGCTTTTATTTAGTTACTAGAGGACTGATGCATGAAATCTGTGCAAAAGTCTCAGCCCTTGTAGCCCTGGCTGCCTCAGCTGGCCCTCACAGCCCCAGCTTCGTCCAGAAGGTGGTCTGGCTGTTTGGTCTAATTAGCATATTAGCTCTTTATTATATAGCATTTGTCATATCTTCTGGTCTTGTTTTACAGATTCTATTTTATTCATAGTCACTCTAAGCATTAAAAACACACTTATTTTAATATTTTTAGGGCACTCTGCTATTTTCAAGTAACCTATTTCTTCTGGGTTTATTTGCTTTTCTCTGTGGGCTTTGGACTTCTTTTTGTGCATTGTAATTTTGTTCTCAGGGTCTACATTTCATATGAGTTTTTCTTTCTCTACACTGATTCCTCCTCTCAAGCATTTTTATAGTTGTCTCACACCTCAGCTATTTCCTAGGGATCTGCTCATTTAGAGGCAATATTGCTTGTGGATACCTTCAAGGGGGCTTCATAAATAATCTTAACAGTGCAGACATGCACTAGACTTTGGGGCTTAAAATTAGTTCTATTTTCTCCCTTTTTTAAAAGACAAATCATGAATTATACACCCAAGTGTGAGGAGATAGTTGCATCTTCTATTATTTTTTCTTTCACTTGTGAGCAAGCATAGTAACAGTCCCAGACTTCACCCATAGTGCACTTACCCCTGCTCCTCAGGGTATGTGAGACCTGTTTCACCCTGATTCTTTGCCAAGATTGACGTTCTAGGCTCCATTATCATCTCATGGTACCCAGAGATCTGCCATCAGCTCCCACTCACGAATGTGAGTTTTCCTCTAATCGATAAACTCAGTTCTATGGGATGACGAAGACTTTGGAAACCTGAATGTCCCATGTTGAGGATGACAGTCTGTCAGCAGGGTCACAGAATAACTGTGGAGAAGAGCTGCTCTGTGGACCTGTTTATCTGCTCACTAATGTTACATGAGCAAGAGGAAGGCTGCCCTTGCGTTTAGCCTTTGCATGATGAGGCTTATTGTTACCAGAAGCTCAGCAGACCTGACTAATGAACTGTCTGAATTGAGTGTTTTATGCCTTCTGGCAAATGCATCCTTTTAGTAAGTGATAAAAAAGAGGATGCACTTTTTAAAGTGTGCTTTTTTTTTCTCTCTATCTCAATAGTCATTTCTCTGTTGGAGTCTACCCAAAAAACAAATTCATTAATGTATGAAAATGTAAAAGTCATTTATTTTCTGTATAATATTATTAAACAACTTTTTAAAATTATTTCAAAATTAAATCAGTCATTAACATTAATTAACTTTCTTCTCCAAATGGTATAAGTTTGGCTCTGCACACATAACAATCTGAAAATCTTTTTTCCAACGTAAGACTTATGAAAGACTTCTTGCTATCCTTATTACCCACCCAGAGGTCACAATTCCTTATCTTTCCATTCTAAAAATATGCATTTCTAAATTAGAAGCCATGAACTCAAGATGGGGAGCCTATTATTGTATTACATGCATATAAAAATTGTATGTTTGGTGAAAACAGAATACTGTTGTGTTATCATAAAAGAAAGTGAGCCAGAATTCATACAGCTCACAGACTTTGAGTAATGGTGATATACTGGGGAAGTCTTATAAGGATGCTAAAATAGAATATTTGTGTGTTTTTTTGTTTGTTTTTGACCCAGAGATCCCACTTCTAGGACTATATCCCAAGAAAACAGAAACAACAGTCAGAAAGGATATATGTATTCCTATGTTCATAGCAGCAAAATTTTCCATAGCTAAGATTTGGAAACAGCCTAAGTGCCCATCAGCAGATGAATGGATTAGAAAACTGTGGTACATCTACATGATGGAATACTATGCTGCTGTAAGAAAGAAGGAATTCTTACCATTTGCAACAGCATGGGTGGAACTGGAGAGCATTATGCTAAGTGAAATAAGGCAGTCAATGAAAGAAAAATACCACATGATCTCACTCATTTATGGATAATAAAGACCATTATAAACTGATGAACAAAAATAGATACAGAGGCAGAGCAGCATTGAACAGACTGTCAAACTACAGCAGGAAGGTCGGGGAGGATTGGGGGCGAGGGGGGTGGTAAGAGGTCAACTGAAGGACTTGTGTGCATGCATATAAGCATAACCAATGGACACAAGACACTGGGGGGTAGGGGTGGCCGGGGGAATGTCAAGGGGGGAAAAAAGGAGACATATGTAATACTCTTTGTAATACTTTAAGCAATAAAACAAATTTTTTTAAAAAATAGAATATTTGATCTTTACTGAATACTGAGATAACATTGCAATTAATCTAAAGAAGAAATTAACTTCATTCAGAAAAGAATATAATAACTGACAAGACCTCATGCACCCTTTGGGGAAGATAAGTACTTCATTAGCACCTGGACAGCCACATCCTGTAGGGCCTAAGTAGGATGTTGTGACATTGTTGATAATGTTGTTGTATGGAAGTTTGACATGGTAGAGAGAGTTATATAGTTACTGAGGAGCCATAAGATGGGGTGTCTAACAGTCTCTATTGGATCTTACCACCACACACATCCATCTATGTTCTTTTTTGAGCTATTAACACAAAGTTGTGTGTGTGTGTATTTGTGTGTGTGTGTGTATGTGTGTGTGTACTAACCATATGCAATGAATACTGGAGAATTCAAAGTTAAAAATAAATCATCATAGCTTTAATACAATAATATCAAAAACAGTATTTAACACTTCTTGGGGACTCTGGAAATGTTTTAATAACAAACAAATACTTACCCGGAAACATAGAAGATTATAGGAGGTTTACCAGGTAAACAAGGGGAAAAGGGACTAAGATTCATTACAGAAAAAATAGAGAGTCTAAATTATTAGGAATAATCTCTGTACCCACTGTACTTATACATGTAGTATGGCATGACCAGTATACCTTTTTGTCAGTGAGCACCTATACCAAAGAATGGAATCTACCTTTTCTTTACCTGCCTCTTGCTCACTGATGAGCACATAGCCCCTAAACTTTAGTTTTAAAATATCCCCATCACATGGATACTCTTAAAATCATTTTATTGGTGGAACAGGAACTAAGATGCCTTTGATATGAAATAATATAACTTTAATAAGCTTTATCTCCTTTCTGATTTTAGCTTTTAGAGTTCATCACTTCTGTGCATCAGCAAATCAAAATAGTCTATTTTTGATAAAGTGTATTTCTGATACACTTTAATCTGACATTAAGGAGCAACTCCCTGCTATTATAGGTCAGGCATTTAATAAACCTCTCAGTCTTAGAAGCTTCAATATTATCATATAATAAGGCATTCAGAAAATTCTTGTTCTATGTGACAGGTTTAGAAATAGTTCATTTTTGAAGTTTTCTAAAGGTGCAGAGACCATTCTGAGCTTTTAATTTTATGGTCATGCATTCTGATTTTTTTTCTGCAGTATGATATGCAACCTGCAGTTCTTATTCTAAACTATGCTTAAACAGTTATCAAAGATGAGAATCAGAATGGAGTGACAGTTACTTTTATTTACCATTACAGTCCCCATGAAAGGAGACAGCTTCAGCGGTTCTCAACTTGTGGGTTGCGACCATCGAAAAACACATATAGCATATCAGATATTTACATTACGATTCATAACAGTAGCAAAAATACAGTTATGAAGTAGCAACAAAAATAATTTTATGATTGGGAGTCACCACAACATGAGGAACTGTATTAAAGGGTCGTGGCATTAAGAAGGTTAAGAACCACTGATTAGACTGTTTAGAAATTATTTAATAGGAAGATTCTCAATCAAATCATTTTAAATTATACATTATCACTAACTGTTAGGATTAAAACCTACAAGTAAAATGCTGCATTCCGTTCACTAACATACAAACGGTAATTGTGGTGGCTGAGAAATATGAAGTAGCCTGATTTTTCTTTTACAGTTCCACAAAAACAGGAGAATTGGGTAAATTTCAACAAAAGGGCAAATAATATTTATTGCTTCTGCCTTGCATTCATTGTCTTCTGCAAACATGTGAATAAAAACACCCAGGTGTAATGGAAAAGAATCTTCAGCTCAATTGCCAAGTTCTTGTCAAATACAGAGGAGCAGAGGACAGTTTCCTCAGGTCTAGCTGAGGGTGTCCAAATGCAATTCCATTAAAGACTACTTCAGTCATCATTTTCTCAAACCAGGTTCAATAGGGCAAAGCCCGTTTTAACAAAATTAATCATTGTGTATGTCCTTTCATGCCAGTGAAAAGCATCACCTTTCATCTCATCGAGAAATTGCCTTTGATGTCCACAGAGGACACTAAATACCAATAGTTCTAGCTGGTATGTGGACAAGCTATGCTGTTGTGAAATGATGTTCTTATTTTGGATGGGTCAAGGCCAAAATAGCATGCTTCATTTAAACATATAGCAAGCCATCAGTTTGTTTTTATTTTAAAGTAGAGTTATCAAATTGAACACCTTCTCTATAATAAAACCCTAAAACAAATGGACAGTCAGTTCCTAAACTTTAACTTGATTAATCCTGCTCTCAGCAATTGCATCATATATATACAGATACATGCAAAAAATGAAATTAGATCACCAACTTACACCATACACAAAAATAAACTCAAAATGGATAAAGGACTTAAATGTACGATGGGAAACCATAAAAATACTAGAAGCATCCAAAGGCAACAAAATCTCAGACATATGCCGAAGCAATTTCTTCACCGATACAGCTCCTAGGGCATTGGAAACTAAAGAGAAAATAAACAAATGGGACTACATCAAAATAAAAACCTTCTGCACAGCAAAAGAAACCATCAACAAAACAAGAAAGCCCATTGCCTGGGAGAACATATTTGCCAATGTTATCACCGATAAGGGTTTAATCTCCAACATTTATGGGGAACTCATACAACTTAACAAAAGGAAGATAAATGATCCAATAAAAAAAATGGACAAAGGACCTAAATAGACACTTTTCAAAAGAGGACATTCAGAAAACCAAGAGACATATGAAAACATGCTCAAAGTCACTAATCATCTGAGAGATGCAAATCAAAACAACAATGAGGTTCCATCTCACACCTCTCAGAAGGGCTATCATCAACAAATCAACAAACGACAAATGCTGGAGAGGATGTGGAGTAAAAGGAACACTCGTGCACTGCTGGTGGGAATGCAGACTGGTGCAGCCACTATGGAAGACAGTATGGAGTTTCCTCAAAAAACTAAAAATGGAACTCCCATTTGACCCAGTGATCCCACTTCTAGGAATATATCCCAAGAAACCAGAAACACCAATCAGGAAGGATATATGCACCCCTATGTTCATAGCAGCACAATTCACCATAGCTAAGATCTGAAAACAGCCTAAGTGCCCATCAGCAGATGAATGGATTAGAAAACTGTGGTACATCTACATGATGGAATACTATGCTGCTGTAAGAAAGAAGGAATTCTTACCATTTGCAAGAGCATGGGTGGAACTGGAGAGCATTATGCTAAGTGAAATAAGGCAGTCAATGAAAGAAAAATACTACATGATCTCACTCATTTATGGATAATAAAGACCATTATAAATTTATGAACAAAAATAAATACAGAGGCAGAGCAGCATCGAACAGACTGTCAAACTACAGCGGGAAGGCCGGGAAGGGTTGGGGGGTAGGAGGGGAGGGTAAGAGATCAACCAAAGGACTTGTGTGCATGCATATAAGCATAACCAATGGACACAAGACACTGGGGGGTAGGGGAGGCCGGGGGAATGTCAAGGGGGGGAAAAAAGGAGACATATATAATACTCTTTGTAATACCTTAAGCAATAAAACAATTAAAAAAATAAAATAAAATAAAAAATGCATGATCTTTAGTTATTACAATGAAGGAATGAGTAGGTGTTTTCATAAGTGAGTTTCAGATCTGTATTAAGTTTTTTAACAGATTGGTGGTATTTAGAGATTATATGTTGAATATGCATTATGTTATTGTATTTGTCATTACTAAAATCAAGATATTGTGAACACTCTCATTGTTATATAACCCTAATTTTAAAAGGTAGAAATAAGTAACCTAATTGTATCATAGATGATCAAAATTATCTTTATTTTTAAAATGATTAACTAATGATTCCAATTTAATTAGCAATAGCAAGGAAAATAATCTTAATAAATAAAGAAAGAGTCTAATTGTTTTTAAGTGATCAGTATCTTTAATTAAAAGAAAAACAAACAGCTTTTAACCTAATCATACTATATAACTTGCTTTATGATCTATAGTAATAAGAAAAAATATAAGTAATCTCACAATACAATTGTGACATTTATCTTAATTGTATTCATGAATATTAATATTCTATGCCTTGTGAACAAACCAAATATTCTTTTGGAATATTATATTAATGATAGATTTAGATTGATAAATATAATATTTATCCACCTTAGTAAAGTACTATCTATTCAGAAAAACTAAATGTTATAGCACAAAGGCCAAGGGTAATTGTACCAATATGAATATTTTCAACTTCAGAGCAATGATGTTGGTAGGTTAAAGGGCTAAATTCCTATAATAGAATGACATAGTCCAAATAAAATCTAATCAACTAAGGTAAAATTATACCCAATCTGTGGAAGAAAGACTAGATGGGTAAAGCAGGATTCTTAGAAAAATTAAATTACTTTCAGGATGATTTTTATATTTATATTTTTAGCATATTTCTGAACTAATAGGAAACAAAACTTGTTTCCAATAACAGGGCCAGATGCATGGGATGATTAGTTATGTTTCTACATTTGCCTTCAAATTATGGATCTTTGAAAAAATAGACTTGTACACAAACTTATTTTCATGTTTTTTGGCATCCTTTATTTAGTAATTTGTGTTTTCTGTTGCTTTATGATTTTGTTAATTAAATTATTTAGTTTTAATTGAACTAATAGGAGTATTTTTAAAAAGGAGAAGAAAATGAACACATGCTTGAATTAACATTGCTTGTTTCTCTTTAATCTTGCTTTTCTCACAACTCAGCTCCACCTAGTACAGCAATATAATACAATGATATATTCTGAACTTACTAAAATATAGACATAAGTAAAGTAGCTTAAAGGTGTTTCCTTTTTTAATAAGTTTTTTATTGATTTAAGAGAGAGGAAAGGAGAAGAAGAGAGAGAAATATTAATGATGAGATAGAATCATTGATCAGCTACCTCCTACATGTCCCCTACTCCCCTGACTAGGAATCAAACTGTGACCTCCTGGTTCATGGGTCCATGCTCAACCACTGAACAACACTAGCCAAGCTAGAGGTTTTTCTTAACTGTCTATTAAGATGGTCAAAAGAAAAAAAAATCATCTTACAATATAGATAGATAAATGATAGATAGGCAGATGTGGATAGAAATAAATAGATATATAAAAATGACTATACTATAGCTTAAATTATTTCAATATATTCTTCTAATAAATATTTATATTTACTAAAGGGAGAATTTTAGATTGAGAGGAGAAATGAGGCTAAGTCAAAATAAGAACAAATATTTAAAAGTACTAAATTATTGGTAATCTATCCTTGAAATGTGAACAAAGTGAATGTGGAAGCCTGATCAAGGTATTCTGCCTAGTTTTATCATGGGTATAGTTTAACTCTGTAACCCTATGTATAGGAAATGTATATGCACAAAGTGTATTTCCAATTAATTGAGTCAAGTAATAAATAGTAGGACAGTTTAGAGAATATTTTCCTAAAGTATTTATTCTACACTTTGTTTCTCTGTCTTTGGGAGGTTGGGAACACATAGGATGATAATTAACAGTAAGTGCCTAATCCAGATTTTGGCTAATCCTATCTAATAAAAGAGAAACATGGTAATTAGCTGTACATCCGCTACCCTTCCCACTGGCTAATCAGGGCGATATACAAATTAACTGCCAACTAAGATGGCGGTTAACCACCAACAAAGATGGCGGCTAATTTGCATGCTGCAGGCAGGATGGGACAGAGCCATCCTGCCTGCCCCTCCGCCATCCGGGGCTGCTATCTGTGACCTGGATGGCGGGCGACCGGACCCAGGGCTGGCAGGCGTGACCACAGCGGTCCGCCACTGGCCAAGCCCCCAACCGGCTCTCCCCCCGGCAGATCCGGGCTGGCGGGGCAGCTGTGGCATCCGCCCGCAGTTACCCCCCCAACCAGCCCTCCCGCTGGCAGACCGGGGCTGGCGGGGCGGCTGAGGTGGTCCGCCTGCTGTCACTCCCCCAACAGGCTCTCCTGCCGGGAATCGGGGCTGGTGGGGCAACCACAGTGGTGGCCACCAGTCACGCCCCCAACTGGCCCTCCAGTGTTTGACCCAGGCTTCCAGGGACAGTGTGGCCTTCTGTCACCCCAGCTTCCTCATCACAGCTGAGAAAAGTGACAGCAGGGAGGAGGAAGTCCCACCCCCACAGACTCAGCCAGAATCAGCTGTTAGTCACACAGCTCTCAGTGGCCTGACCAGCAGGACTCTCATTCTCCTGCATCTCAGACGGTGTCAGTAGACAGGTAGGACAATGTCCAAAGATAAAAGGTTGATACAAGGTAGCTCTGTAGCCGAAAAGTGCCGGCGTTATCGACAGAAAATGTCTGCAGAACAACGTGCGTCTGATCTTGAAAGAAGGCGACATCTGCAACAGAATGTATCTGAAGAGCAGCTACTGGAAAAACGTCACTCTGAAGCCGAAAGACTGAGGTGTCATTGACAGAAAATGTCTAAAGACCAACGTGGCTTTGAAAGGGAAAGAAGGCGGTGGCGATGACAAAATATGTCTAGAGAATAGTCATCAACAAGAACTACCAATACTGGTAGGAACTGCCTTATCAGCAAAAATGGAGTACATGAGGATGCAATCCTCGAAGATAGTTGTGGTGGAATGACGGTTCGATGTGAATTTTGCCTATCCCTAAATTTCTCCGATGAAAAACTATCTGATGGGAAATTTACTCAATGTTGTAGCAAAAAGAATGTCTGTCCAAATGATATACATTTTCCAGATTACCCAGCATATTTAAAAATATTAATGACAAACAAAGATTCTGACAGTAAAAATTTCATGGAAAATATTCGATCCATAAATAGTTTTTTTGCTTTTGCTTCCATGGGTGCTAATATTGCATCGCCATCAGGATATGGGCCATACTGTTTTTAGAATACACGGACAAGTTTATCACCGTACTGGAACTTTACATCCTTCGGATGGTGTTTCTCGGAAGTTTGCTCAACTCTCTATTTCGGATACAGCCAAAGCTACAAGTAAAAGACTAGCAATGCCAGAAAACCAGGGCTGCTCAGAAAGACTCATGATCAACATCAACAACCTCATGCATGAAATAAATGAATTAACAAAATCGTACAAGATGCTACATGAGGTAGAAAAGGAAGCCCAATCTGAAGCAGCAGCAAAAGGTATTGCTCCCACAGAGGTAACAATGGCGATTAAATACGATCGTAACAGTGACCCAGGTAGATATAATTCTCCCCGTGTAACTGAGGTTGCTGTCATATTCAGAAACGAAGATGGAGAACCTCCTTTTGAAAGGGACTTGCTCATTCATTGTAAACCAGATCCTAATAATCCAAGTGCCACTAAAATGAAACAAATCAATATCCTGTTTCCTACATTAGATGCAATGACATATCCTGTTCTTTTTCCACATGGTGAAAAAGGCTGGGGAACAGATATTGCATTAAGACTCAGAGACAACAGTGTGGTCGACAATAATACTAGACAAAATATAAGGACACGAGTCACCCAAATGCAGTATTATGGATTTCATCTCTCTGTGAGGGACATGTTCAATCCTATTTTAAATGCAGGAAAATTAACTCAACAGTTTATTGTGGATTTGTATTCAAAAATGGAGGCAATCGGATAAATTTCATCAAAGCAAACCAATCTAAGTTGAGAGTTGAAAAATATAGTGGTTTGATGGATTATCTCAAATCTAGATCTGAAAATGACAATGTGACAATTGGTAAAATGATAATACTTCCGTCATCTTTTGAGGGTAGTCCCAGAATTATGCAGTAGTGATATCAGGATGCTATGGCAATTGTAACGAAGTATGGTAAGCCCGATTTATTTATAACCATGACATGCAACCCCAAATGGGCAGATATTACAAACAATTTACAACGCTGGCAAAAAGTTGAAAACGGACCTGACTTGGTAGCCAGAGTTTTTAATATTAAGCTGAATGCTCTTTTAAATGATATATGTAAATTCCATTTATTAGGCAAAGCAATAGCTAAGATTCATGTCATTGAATTTCAGGAACATGGATTGCCTCACGCTCACATATTATTGATATTAGATAATGAGTCCAAATTACGTTCAGAAGATGACATTGACAGTATAGTTAAGGCAGAAATTCCAGATGAGAAGCAGTGTCCTCGACTTTTTCAAATTGTAAAAACAAATATGGTACATGGACCATGTGGAATGCAAAATCCAAGTAGTCCATGTATGGAAAATGGAAAATGTTCAAAGGGATATCCAAAAGAATTTCAAAATGCGACCATTGGAAATATTGATGGCTATCACAAATACAAACGAAGATCTGCTAGCACCATTTCTATTGGAAATAAAATTGTCGATAATACTTGGATTGTCCCTTATAACCCATATTTGTGCCTCAAGTATAAGTGTCATATAAATGTTGAAGTCTGTGCATCAATTAGAAGTGTCAAGTATCTATTTAAATACATCTATAAAGGGCATGACTGTGCAAATATTCAAATTTCTGAGAAAAATATTATCAATCATGATGAAGTACAGGACTTCATTGACTCCAGGTATGTGAGCGCTCCTGAGGCTGTTTGGAGACTTTTTGGAATGCGAATGCATGACCAATCTCATGCAATCACAAGATTAACTATTCCTTTGCCAAATGATCAGAATTTATATTTTCATGCAGATGATTTTGCTGAAGTTTTAGATAGGGCTAAAAGGCATAACTCGACTTTGATGGCTTGGTTCTTATTGAATAGAGAAGGCTCTGATGCACATAATTATTATTATTGGGAGATCCCACATCATTATGTGTTTACTAATTCTTTGTGGACAAAATGCCGAAAGGGTGGGAAAAAAGTATTAGGTAGACTGTTCACTGTGAGCTTTAGAGAACCAGAACGATATTACCTTAGACTTTTGCTTCTACATGTAAAAGGTGAGGTAAGTTTTGAGGATCTGCGAACTGTAGGAGGTGTAACTTATGATACATTTCGTGAAGCTGCTAAAGACAGGGGATTATTACTTGATGACACTATCTGGAAAGATCCGATTGACGATGCAATCATCCTTAGTATGCCCAAACAACTACGGCAACTTTTTGCATATATATGTGTGTTTGGATATCCTTCTGCTGCAGACAAATTATGGGAAGAGAATAAATCTCATTTTATTGAAGATTTCTGTTGGAAATTACACCAAAGAAAAGGTGCCTGTGTAAACTGTGAAATGCATGCCCTTAACGAAGTTCAAGAGGTATTCACATTTCATGGAATGAAATGTTCACATTTCAAACTTCCGGACTATCCTTTATTAATGAATGCAAATACATGTGATCAATTGTATGAGCAACAAAGGGCAGAGGTTTTGATAAATTCTCTGAATGATGAACAGTTGGCAGCCTTTCAGACTATAATTTCAGCCATCGAAGATCAAACTGTAAACCCCAAATGCTTTTACTTGGATGGTCCAGGTGGTAGTGGAAAAACATATCTGTATAAAGTTTTACCACATTATATTAGAGGTCGTGGTGGTACTGTTTTACCCATAGCATCTACAGGAATTGCTGCAAATTTACTTCTTGGTGGAAGAACCTTTCATTCCCAATATAAATTACTGATTCCATTAAATGAACCTTCAATTTCTAGACTCGATATAAAGAGTGAAGTTGCTAAAATCATTAAAAAGGCCCAACTTCTTATTATTATGAATGCACCATGGCATCCAGTCATGCTATAAACTCCATAGATAGATTACTAAGAGAAATTATGAATTTGGATGTTGCATTTGGTGGGAAAGTTCTCCTTCTCAGAGGGGATTTTCGACAATGTCTCAGTATTGTACCACATGCTATGTGATCGGCCATAGTACAAACGAGTTTAAAGTACTGCAATGTTTGGGGATGTTCCAGAAAGTTGTCTCTTACAACAAATATGAGATCAGAGGATACTGCTTATAGTGAATGGTTAGTAAAACTTGGGGATGGCAAACTTGATAGCAGTTTTCATTTAGGAATGGATATTATTGAAATCCCCCATGAAATGATTTGTAACGGATCTATTATTGAAGCCACCTTTGGAAATAGTATATCCATAGATAATATTAAAAAATATCTAAACGTGCAATTCTTTGTCCAAAAAATGAGCATGTTCAAAAATTAAATGAAGAAATTTTGGATATACTTGATGGAAAGTGTCACACATATTTGAGTGATGATTCCATTGACTCCACAGATGATGCTGAAAAGGAAAATTTTCCCATTGAATTTCTTAATAGTATTACTCCTTCGGAAATGCCGTGTCATAAATTAAAATTGAAAGTGGGTGCAATCATCATGCTATTGAGAAATCTCAATAGTAAATGGGGTCTTTGTAATGGTACCAGATTTATTATCAAAAGATTACTACCTAACATTATCAAAGCTGAAGTATTAACAGGATCTGCAGAGGGTGAGGTTGTTCTGATTCCATGAATTGATTTGTCCCCATCTGACACTGGTCTCCCATTTAAATTAATTTGACGACAGTTTCCCGTGATGCCATCATTTGCGATGACTATTAATAAATCACAAGGACAAACTCTAGACAGAGTAGGAATATTCCTACCTGAACCCTTTTTCGAACATGGTCAATTATATGTTGCTTTCTCTCAAGTTCGAAGAGCGTGGGATGTTAAAGTTAAAGTTGTAAATACTTTATCCCAAGGGAAATTAGTCAAGCAATCTGAAAGTTTTTTTACCCTTAATGTGGTATACAGGGAGATATTAGAATACGTTTAATCACCTTATCAGTCATTATTTGCATCAGTGTTGTTTTTACATCATGAGTTTGTTGTTATATCATTTTATTACTGTTTATTTATTAATAAAATTATGTATTATTTTCATATATATTGTACTCATTTCCTTTTATTTCTTATACCTTTATTATAGAGAAAGGGCAAATAGCAATATTAAAATATTTCCTCTAATTAATTCCCTTTCAATGTGCATGAATTTCATGCACTGGGCCACTAGTCTATATATATAAAACCCTAATATGCAAATAGACCAAATGGTGGACCAATCAAACGACCGAACAACAGGTAGCTATGACATGCGCTGACCACCAAGGGGCATATGCTGAACATGGTGGGTGTTGGTCATGGCCAGATGGTGGAGCTGGTGAGAGGGGGCACCAGACCAAGGTGGGGCACCAGTCGCTGTCATCGAGGCAAGCCTCTAGTGGTTACTGAAAATTCTTTGCTCCCATGTGCCATGGTCTTGCCTGGCGCTAGTACCTGATGTCAGCGCCGGCCCTGCTCTCACCTGCTACCAGCGCCAGAGCTGCTCATATCCGTTGCTGGTGCCCAGCACTGGCCCTGATTGCTTGGCTCTGTCAGCAATTGCGAGTGGAGCAGTGGCTACCAGTCCCAATCGCCCCTGAGGGTTTTTTCACCTCCCCCTGGTCCTGAGGGGCAATCAGGGCAGCACCTGCCACTCGCATCCACTGACAGTGCCAGACTTGCTCACACCCACTGCTGGCACCGGCCCAAATCACTCTGCGCCATCATCGGGTGCAAGCAGGGCCGGCTCTGTCAGTGCATGGGAGCAGCAGAGTAGGGCTGCTGAAAGAGAGGGGACTGGGGGTCGTGGCAGGAGGGGCCAGGTAGGGGCATGGAGGCTGGGCTGAGACCCACACCCTGAGCCTACTACAGCCTCACAGCCCACAATTCCTTTCAAGGTGCATGAATTTGTGCACTGGGCCCCTAGCCCTATATAATAAAAGCATAGTATAGAAGTTGTCCCCTTGATTGGGAGTAGATCCTGAAGTTCAACCAGGAGGCAGGGCCGGCTGGGGGAAGTGAGGGAGGCCCCAGCCAGTGGCCATGGCGTAGGCGGCGGCAGGCAACTGGGGGAAGGCAGGGAAACCCCGGCTGCTGCAGGTGGCCAGAGGGAGGGAGGGAGTACCGGCTAGCAGCCAGAAGCTGCTAGGGACCCTACTAGTGCACAAATTTCGTGTACTGGGCCTCTAGTTATCATATGATTGCACAGTTGACTGCATCATCTCCCTAAATCAGCCATGGGCAAACTACAGCCCGCGGGCCGGATCCGGCCGGTTTGAAATGAATAAAACGAAAAAAAAAAAAAAAAAAGACCGTACCCTTTTATGTAATGATGTTTACTTTGAATTTATATTAGTTCACACAAACACTCCATCCATGCTTTTGTTCTGGCCCTCCGGTCCAGTTTAAGAACCCATTGTGGCCCTCGAGTCAAAAAGTTTGCCCACCCCTGCCCTAAACCTAGGCATGTTTGGATCTTGCTTTAAAGTTTATAAGTATGGCCCAATCTGCTTATACATACACCAAAATATCACACACAAAAAAAAATCTCAAACAGAGCTTTTGATATGTTAGGTGACAGCATTTACAAATGAGCACCTTCATTCCACTTCATAGTGAGTGTTCAATTCATAAGAACTTGGACTTGTGTGCTTTCTATATTGCCAGCATTCTATTCCTTTTGGGAAATAAATTGATATCTTTCTTAGAAATGACCAAACAGAGTGTCAACCTATTACAATGAAGGGCTACCTCAAGGACAATTTTTTGATTTTGTTGAAATTTTCATTTTAGTAGCAAAATTGAGAAGCATTACTGACAGCACAAAGAAGTATTATTTTTTCTAAAATTATTGTTCTCAATTTTTATAGGCTCTGCCATCAAAAATTTTTGTAAATGACATGCAGCACAATTTTTTGCATATTAAATTGACAAAATTATTCTAAATCAAAGTAGAAGAAAGATTATGTAAACAGATATTCTCCAAAATCAAACAACTAATATTTTAACTATTAAATAATGATACTTGATACCTAAATTGAAGCTCTATAGAAAATTATTAATAGGATTTGTTCAACTTTTTTTAAATTTTCTTGTTTACCGCATTGACATTTATGTTTAAATTTGGTGCAATATGTGGGACTGACTCTATAATGCATTATCAT
The DNA here is from genome assembly GCF_963259705.1 of Myotis daubentonii. NCBI lineage: Eukaryota > Metazoa > Chordata > Mammalia > Chiroptera > Vespertilionidae > Myotis > Myotis daubentonii. Next base: position 154,626,627 of record NC_081841.1, read on the forward strand.
CTTATAAATCACAAATTAATTTTTAGATAAGGAAGTAAATTAAAAAGATTTACACTAACACTACTAATCTAATGAACACTGTCTCAGGGTTAAGATTTGTTCAAACTTGGTGAAATATTTTTAATAAAGACCATCTGTCATAACACCTTTTTATACGACATACTAGAGGCCTGATGCATGAAATTTGTGCAAGGGGCTCAGCCCTCACAGCCCCACCTTCGTCCAGAAGTTCAATCAGCTGTCTGGTCTAATTAGCATATTATGCTTTTATTATTATAGATTAGAGGCCCGGTGCACAAAATTCGTGCACTGGGGGGTGGGGTTCCTTCAGCCCAGCCTGCCCCTCTCACAGAACGGGAGCCCTCAGTGGATGTCCTACTGATGGCCACAGTCTGGCAGCAGAGGCTCAGAGCAGGCGTCCCATGTGTGTGTGTGTGTGTGTGTGTGTGTGTGTCCCCACTGGCGGTCTGCCCCCAGCCACATTGGAGCCTCAGAGCAGGTACTGTGTGTGTGTGTGTGTGTGTGTGTGTGTGTGTGTGTCTGATGGGCACCTGCCCCCAGCATCACTATGGAGGCTTGGAGCAGGAGCCCCTCTGTGTTGATCTCTCAGGATCCTGGCCTCCACTGCATGTTGTACTCTCCCTTGAGCTATGGCCAGGATGGGGGTGCTGCTTGCAAGCTGGGCTTTCCTGCTCCTGGATCGCCATGGCAACCAGGGAGCAGGTCCAGCTTGGAGCTGCCCGCAGGCCAGCTTGCTCTCCTGCTCCTGGATCCCCATGGCAAATGGGGAGCAGGCCCAGCTGGGGTCTGCCCACAGGCCGGGCTTTCCTGCTCCTAGATCAGGCTCAGCTTGGGGCTGCCCACAGGCCAGACTTTCCTGCTCCTGTTTCAGTTCCAGCTTGGGGCTATCCACAGGCTGGGCTTGTTTTCCTGCTCCCGGATCAGGTGCAGCTGGGGGCTGCCTACAGGCTGCACTTTTCTATTTACTGATGGTGAGATCACCACAGTGACCCAGGGTCCAGCAGCACTTTCCTGCTCTCCGACAATCATAGGGTTCCGGCTGGGGGTGGGGCTTAGGAGGCACAGGGGTTCCAGCTGGGGGCTCAGGTGGCACACAGGGGTCCCGGCTGGAGGCGGGGCTTATGCCCTACTGACCAGGGCTGCACATGGGGCCCGGATGGCAGCTCGCGCTGTCCCGTCCTGCCTGTAGTATAGGACAGAGGCCTGGTGCATGGGTGGGGGCTGGCTGGTTTGCCCTGAAAGTGTCCCAGATCAGGGTGGGGGTCCCACTTGGGTGCCTGGCCAACTTGGATGATGGGCTGAAGGCTGTTTGCAGCTGGCCACACCCCCTTCAGGGTGGGGGTCCCCACTGGGGTGCCTGGCCAGTCTGGGTGAGGGCCTGAGAGCCGTTTTCAGGCTGGAGGGCAACTTAAGCTCCCAGCCTCTCCTTTTTTTCTTTTTTTTCTTATTCTAGGATTTATTTCCCTTCTATAGCTGTCACTGGAGCTGAGAGCCGGCGCTAGCTCTGCGGGCTGAAAGCAGGTTCTGGGTCTGTTTGGCTTCTATAATTGAAATTCTGTTGTCATCACAGCAGCTCTAAGCTCTGAAAGCAGGTTTCTAGGTTTGTTTGGCTTCTATAATTGGAACTCTGTTGCCATCACTGCAGCTCTAAGCTCTGAGGCCAAAGCAGGCTGAAAGCAGGTCTCTGGAGCTTGTTTAGCTTCTATAATTGCAACAAAGTTGCTTAGAGTACAGCTCAGAGGCCAGCAGAGGCAGGCCGGGAACATTGGCTTCCTCTGTCACTGGAGCAAGCAAGCCTCCTGTTTGCTTCGGCTGCCTAGCTGCTGGCCTGCATCTTGGTTGGCAGTTAATTTGCATATCCTGCTGATTAGCCAATAAGAAGGGTGTCGGGGTTATGGTCAATCTGCATGTTTCTCATTTATTAGATAGGACTAGCGGCCTGGTGCACAAAATTCGTGCACGGGGAGGGGAGTCCCCTCAGCCCAGCCTGCACCCACTCAAATCCTGGAACCCTCAGGGGATGTCTGACTGCTGGTTTAAGCCCAATCCCCAATCGGGCCTAAACTGGCAGTCAGATATCCTTCTCACAATCCTGGACTGCTGGCTCCTAATTGCTCATCTGCCTATCTGCCTGGTCACCCCGAACTGACCCCCTGCCGGCCTGGTCACCCCTTACTGCTCCCACTGCTGGCCTGGTTGCCCCCAAGTGCCCCCCCGCTGTCCTAGTTGCCCCTCACTGCCCACCATGATAGCCTAATCATCCCCATCTGCCCCCCCCCCCGCCAGCCTGGTCACCCCTAACTTCTCCCCCGCTGGCCTGGTCGCTTCTTACTAACCACCCTGACAGCCTGGTTGCCCCCAACTGTCTCCCTCCCTGCTGGCCTGGTCACACCCAACTGCCCCCCCTGCCAGCGTGGTCTTCCCTCATGGCCTGCTGTTCAGTCATTTGGTCATACCTCACTAACCCCCCTGTTGGCCTGGTCACCCCACCCATGCAGCATGTTTGTTCAGTCGTTTGGTCTTCCCTCATTAACCTCCCTGCTGGCCTGGTTGTAGGCAACTGTCATGTGAGGGCATGAGGGTTAATTTGCATATTACCTCTTTATTATATAGGATGGGGAATCCTATATGGAACTTTACCTGATTAAAAAAATATATGTGAAGGAGAATAATGTAATCCATAATCAATTGCTTTAGTTAGAATATATAAACTACTTTGAAATAAATAAATAAGAACAAAGGTTTTCACGTTATATCCTTGATACTGCTTCTTCAAAACTTTTTCTGCAGGATCATGGGTTAGTTGTTCTGACCTAGGCATTATGTATTATGTCACTGATACTATTCTAAACCTAGCCCAAAGAATCATCCTATATAAACAACAAAAAATAAATAAACAAAATTTAAAATAAATAAAAACATGTTTAATGAGATCATTGGGCATCTTTCATAATTCAACCCTGCTTTAGGTGATCTAAAGCAATACTGTGATCCAAAGTATATTCAGATATACTGATAAATTGCACGGTTTTATGTGTGCTAATGTCTTCTTTGTAAGACCTTCACTAATTTTATTTTGCTAAGAATTACTTTTTTGTTGGCATATCTTTTGTTTTACATTGTGTGAATTGTTTTTACATTGAATATGTCAGAAAGAAGGTAATTTTTTTTTTTAATTAAGGAAAAAATATGTGTTTGATGCTAAGAGGGTAGGAGCAAAATGGGGAAAATATTTTTGTTTACAGCACATTTATTTTGTGTGTGTTTTTTCAATATTTTTAAATTGATTTCAGAGAGGAAGGGAGAAGGAAAAAGAGACAGAAGCATGGAAGTGAGAGAGAAATAGCAATTGGCTGTCTTCTGCACGCCCCCTACTGGGGATTGAACCTGCAATCCAGGAATGTGCTCTGACTGGGAATTGAAACATGGCCTTTTGGCCCATAGGTTGATGCTCAACCACTGCACAACATGGGCAGGATCATTTTGTTATTTTCTTGGAAAAATTCAGAACAAGTGCAGGGTAAAGAATACAGATGATTTAAACTAAATAGATTTGAGAACTTTTAGTTGTTAAGAATTATGTCCTAAATATGATGGGATTTTTTTAAAGCCAAGTTAACATTGGATTTCTAAGAAATAAGGAGCAAGTATTCAGGGAGGTGCAGGAAAACTGAAGAGAATTAAAGGAAGTAATACAATAGTTCCTGAGGGTTTGAGGTGTTCCAGATGGGGAACCAAGGTGCCCAAAGACAGAACCTATCAAAGTGAAACACTCCTGCTGGCCATTGCAGCAAATCCCAGAAGGCAGACCCTGAATTATCAATAAGCTTAAAAACAGATTTAAATGGACCTTCTTAGGTTATCTGATGTTTTTTTATATTCCATTCTCTCCCTTGTGTTCAGTGTCATTGAGTTGTAATCAGTTTACTTTAAAATGTTCTGAATCCAGGTTAGAATTTAGCATGAAAACAACAGAAGAAGAGAAAAGGAGATGACTTTTCTGAGTATTTCAAGTAACGGACCACAGTCACGGCGATGAGGACTCCTGAAGGGCACAGCAAAGTGGAGGAAACTCACGCACTTGACGGGAGAAAAGCTGAGTAGCCAGAAGAGTTAGTTAGAGAGAAGGCGCTGGGGATAAAAGGTTGGCCACAACTCCCTTAAGAATTGCACTCTGAAGGTTTGATACAAGCTTCTTTCATTAGTCTAAGTGTTTCTTCACAAATAACTTGTCATTACAATTTGGTTTAATCTTAGAAATTGGAGGGGCAGCAGACCTGTTAGGTCATAGCGCTTGTCACTCCAGTGCAAAATAGAAATCATGGCTCTCACATATAAGATTCTATAAATTAACATAGAAATGGAAAATATGGAACTATTATTTTCTATAATAAGATTTAGGAAGTACTACTATATATATATATATATATATATATATATATATATATATATATATATATATATATATATATATATATTTAGATTTGTTTTTAAACTGAGGTATTAGGGCATAGGCTCTTCCATAAAGAAAGAGGCTGGGCAAGTGTTTGAGGGTTTAGGACAAGACAGCAGGACTAGTAAATGACATCATGGTGTAAGGACCCACGGAGAAGATGCTGACTTATTTACACTGTATCTTTGATAATGATGCTTAATCCCGCTCTGCCGGACTTGCAATTAAATATAGCAGTAGGGCGCTATCTCAGATCATTGCTATGGAAAGCATTAAACTATAAACTATATTTTAAATTAATCTTTCAGTTTGTTCTATTCAGAGAAATCCAGATGGTGTAATTTATTTTCCTTCATATACAGTAGAAAACAATTGGTGTAACTGATTAGAAAACATGATTGATGTACATATTCAGATAGGCTAATCCAAAATGCTCTTATTTTACCATAGCTTTTGTTTGTTGTTTTACAGTCAGAGAAAAAAAAATATCAAGAGTGTTAAATCATTAACAACAAACATCTCAGCTCCCAAACTGCACAAATATTACAGACGAGTTAAAGATATAAATTATCTGGAAATTGTTTCTATGCATTGGACTGTAAAAACAATGTGACATTCATAAATAATTTTACCCTCAGCATTGCTCTGTCTTTGAAAATTTAAGTTGTAGAATCTCTCTTCATCTCTAATTTCAGATTTCATTCATTTCACTTACCTATTCATTTAGCTGACAGTGATAATATGCCTGTAAAATATCATTTTTTGATCACGTCTATTTGACAGACAGGATTTTGTTTCTTTTTCCTGTTTCTCTAGGCTAGCGCTCTGTCTAGTGATGTACCCCTGCTCATGATGTCAGTCATCAGTTACTCTAGCAAATGATGGGAGATCAAAGGAAGTAGGAGATGGTTTAAGTGATCAATCAATTTAATGGGTAGGTTGTTGAGGCTTGAAAACATTTCGACCAAATGTAGCTTTCCTGGCAAGATTTGGATGTATGTATTGCATGTGTATAACCTTCACTGGGAAATATGACTTCATGATTTATATACCATTTTTTCTTTGAATAGCAGCTTAATTCAACTACTATCCTACTGAGATTTCCGAAGCCTTTCCCGTGGGAGATGTAGGGATGCCCCATAATCTACTCTTTCCATGGTCTATTGAAGAGGATCAGAAAGCCCAAAGTTTTTGTTTGTTAGTCTAGAAAATATTGTTTTGGTGACAATAGCTTCTCTTTTTTTAAACAAAAAGTACATGCAAATCTCAAAAGCACCACCATTCAATTTCTCAGCAAATGAACATTATGAATCTAAGAGGCAAGACTACAAAGAAAACCATACAAGAGAAGTATTCATAAGCCCCTATGTTGAATATTCATAAAAGGAGTGCAAGAAACAGGGAATTTTAACTTTAGAGAAATAATAGCAATTGCTAAGTGAGGCAAAGCATTATAATTACAAATGGAACGAGTGTTTTTCAGCAAAGTTTGAGAATAATTGTGAGTTTAAATGATTAGGCTCCATAAACACAACTCTAGTTGCATAAGGAAAAACAAGTACAAACTATGCTCAGCCTGAGATGGGCTATTATTAATTTATTAGTTCTTTTAATCCTCACAGATATAATGAACTTCATTTTAAGGGTTCTAGTTGTATTTGAACAGCTGAAATGTATAAAATAGATATGTACATTTAAAAGTATTTTGTAATAATTGCTTAATTCAAGTGTTGTTTTTATTTTGCGTTGGGCTCAAGCTTCTCCCTTAACCTACTAAGATTTCCATCTAAAAAGATTTATACATTTATTTACTATTTGCATGAGGTTCTTTGTGCGGAGTACCTTCAGTCTAATCTAGGTCCTGGCTGTCCTTACCTGCCGTCTCCACTTAAGAATTATTATGTACCAGAGCGCTGACATGTGAGACTTCAGTGGACATGCAGAGCCTCAGTGCTTTCTATCTAAATCTCTGGAATTTTCTAGACGTGGTTATGAGATTTTTTGCCATATACAGTTGAGTGAGCTTGGAGTAGTGTTGGTAGAAATTTTCTCCTCTATACCCTGCCAATAATTAACCTGAAACCAGGATAAATAGATTTACCAAGTTCGTTCCACACAGCCCCTAAGACAAACTTACACTAATAATACTTACCTATTATTCAAATTTATCTGGCCATCTCCTATTTTATATGACAACTGTAAAGTCAAATACAAATTAAAAAGAAATGGCTTGCTCATTTGGTGTGGCTCAGTGATTGAGCATCAACCTATGAACCAGGAGGTCCAAGTTCAATTCCCAGTCAGGGCACATTCCCCGAGCTGTGGGCTCCATCCCCAGTGTGGGGTGTGCAGGAGGCAGCTGATCAATGATTCTCTCTCATCATTGATGTTTCTATCTTCCTCTCCTTCCCCCTTCCTCTCAGAAATTTAAAAAAAAAAAGATTTAAAAAAATAAGAGGCCTAATTTTCCAAGTTAAAAATAAGGGAGATATTTTCCTCTTCTCCTCTATCTTCAAGCATTTTCCTTAGAAAACATGCAATTGTAAGCACTTTAATGTCACTTTAAAATGCATATAATTTCTTTTAAAGATGACAAAGGCCCCTTTTTCCCACTGGCATTTTGTCTCTTTTATGACCCAAGAATGTCTTTTTCAAGAACCTGGGAGCCTTCTCTTTGAAAAGCAAATGTCAAGAAAGATAGGACACCCATTTCCCAGTTTCTGGGAGAGGGGAGGAGCTGAACTTCAGTGGACCCCTTGACCTACATGGCAAAGCTGACTCCTCTGATGAAGACATAAAACGTTTGTTTTTTCACTGGATAAAGCCAATAAGTTAACACAGACTCTCACCTCAATTGCCAGATGAGACTAGCATGAATTATGGTTTTTGTCAAGTCCTCTTACTTGATGACTAGTTAAGGGAAAGACCAAGTCAGAAACTAATCTAGAACTAGGATTGCCAGATTTACCAGATTTGTCCCATATATGGCATGGCACATATTCATACTAAAAAAAAATATATATATTTATATTTATATTTATATTTATATTTATATTTATATTTATATTTATATTTATATTTATATTTATATTTATATTTATATTTATATTTATATTTATATTTATATTTATATTTATATTTATATTTATATTTATATTTATATTTATATTTATATTTATATTTATATTTATATTTATATTTATATTTATATTTATATTTATATAAAATATGTTTTCCTCAGAAACATATATTACTTGTTCAGTATTATATGTTGAGATTAATCTATGTTCAGATGGGTAATTGCAGTTTATACTTTTTCACTATCAAATAGAGAGATGAATTGAATGAATAAGCCTCAATTTTTAGTGTCCTATAGTAACGATAAAAAGTTGAGATGTTGGTCTAACTTATCAATTAATTTATTTATATTTTGAATATTTTAATATTAAAGAAAATCCATGAGAATATATGATGTTTATAGATAAGGTTATTAAACATTATAATGCATCAGTTCTTCTAATATGGATTTATAGATTCAATTAAACTTCATTAAAATTCCAAAAAGAATTATTTATGGTGCTCATCCAACTAATGCTAAACGTTCTTTGGAAGTGCAAAGCATCAAAAAGAATCAAGAGAATTTTAAAAAAGGAGAAAGAAAAAAAGCAGAGCAACTTGCTTCATCAGGTAACATGATTTGTCATAAAACTTTATAACATGTGATAGTATTATTGTGAATAATGTGAATTTAAAGTATTAATGTAGAAATATAAAATAGAAATAAATCAATTGAATAAAATAGGGAATCCAGAACATATTCATGCTCTATAAAACTATGAGATACAACCAATTTTCTTTGCAGAACATTGAAAAGAATGGCTATTCCATAAATTATATTGAGAAAAATTATTGATGCTCAATGAATATTTTCACATTTCAGCACAGTCTAGGCTTTATTACTGAATGACAAACATGCCTTGGAAATTAGAGGAAGTGAATTGCTCAGGAACAATTTAAAGTCTCATCTATCCTATATCCATTGGCACAATTTGCAAAGGTAATACGCCTAGAACTATTCCCCACTTTCCAAAAATGATTTGCTTATATTCTAGAGCAAAGTTCTCTACTTTTTTTTTCTCTCAGATCTGACAGCAGCTCTGTATCAGAGCTGAGTTTCTGAAAATATTCTCAATTGTTTTCTAACTTCACCCTCAGTCATGTTTCCTTGGAGAACTCTTTGTCCATAGACATGCAGTAACTCTGCAGTAATATAGAAAACTAAAGAATATGCTAAACAGCTTTGAGAAGAGAGAGAGAGAGAGGAGGAGGAGGAGGAGGAGGAGGAGGAGAAAAAAAGAAAAGAAAAGAAAAAACGGAGGAAAGGAGGAAGGAAGGGAAGAAGGAAACGAGGAAGGAAAAAAAGGAAGGAAGAAAGAAAAAGGAGAGAGAGAGGGAGGAATAATTCAGAAAAAAAGAATGCTCCACACCCCCCCCCAAAAAAAAAAAAAAAGATCTGAGCCTCATTCAATTGTAAGGTCCCTCTCCTATTGTGCAAACTCTACACTGAATGTGTAGTAAGTACATCTGAACCTCATTACCTCACCTTCTGGGGAACTTAGTGTGAGGCATATGTGCTACTAAAGTGATCTCTGAGTAAATGGTGTTGGCTGTGTGTGTGTGTTGTATGTGTATTTAACTGTAGCAGGATAACTGTTAACTTGCAAGTAGGATATCTCAGACCCTTCATAATTTTGGAATTGCTACTTACCTTTCAATTAAAAAAAGAGAGTAAAACTAACATTTTTCATACAAACTATAGATGGTAAATAATAAAGAAGGGAATTGAGGTAAAATAAACCTGATGTTCTACAATGGTCAATCAAGTAGTAGCACATTAGCCTTTTATTCAATCTTGTCAATGAAACTAGCAAGTCATTTAAAACATTATTTAAAATAGTTCAGAAGGAAGGGGAGAGGGAGTGGGAAGAATTGGAGATGGATATGATTACTTTTTATTTTAATTACATCTGTAGTATTAGTTTCTTTACTATATAAAATAGTTTACGTTTTTAAGGAAATTAGAAGAATGAGTGGTTCAGCAAAAGATGGCAGAAAAACGTAAGGTATGAGCATAGTTTATTGGAAGTAAAGGTGGGGGGACTTTTTCTAGAATGGGAAGTTATTTTCTGCCTAATTCTACAAGAATAATTGCCTTCAAAAAAAGAAGAAACAGTCTTGCCTGTGTTTATAGCTCCTTGGCATTCCTGTGGCCATAATGCCAAGAAGCTGTCAGATTACGAGGCTTTATGTACCTCAGAGTACATAGCTGAACTTCCTTTATATTTCCTAGGCTACAATTAATTCTTCACTTGGAGCTCCCACTCCTCTTCTTTCATAGATAAAATGATTACATATCTCATGAAGCTCTTTATTTCAGGATTTTCAGTTTTGTGGTAAGGTGCCTGTATACTTTAAATCAAGCAGATCTAATATTACAGCCACTGAAAATCACATAAAAACAAATTTTAAAATGAAAGTAAGTATAATTTATCTAACTAAAACTAATCTTGAAATCTTTGAATATTTTACTGTGAGGTGAAGGAGTAATAATTAAAATGTATTCACCATTGTATATGAGTAAAAATATTAGAAATGTATCCAAGAGATGGGTATAAATAATAATAATAATTTTCATTTTATTGAGAGCTTATCATGTGCCAGGTGCTGATATAAACCATTTACTATATATGTAGAACTCCATTCTCCAACCCCATGAATTAAATAGCATCTTTATATTCAATTTACAGATAAAGAAACTAAAGTACAAAAGGGTTATTTATCTTGCAGAAGGAACAAACTACTTATTAAATTGAAGAACCAGGCTTTAAACCCAAATAACCAGGTTGCTACTATATAAATACCTATATGAATTACCTTGTATCTGGGTAAAATTCTGGTACTGACTCAGTAGGCATTAGGTAGATCTTGGGATTGTGATTTCCCAACAAGCAACCAGGGTTTACTGATGTTGCTATTATTGGTCCAGGTCCAGCCTTCCTCAATCAAGGTTTCTTAGGAGATGAAGAACCACTGAGATGATTGTTAGTGACTACTTTCTTCATTTTCCCAAGAATGACATATAGCTAGTATCTTCTAGGTATATAGGAGGTGTTAATTCATTCTGTAGGTGGTGCAAAAGTAGGTTTACAGTTGTTCATAGGGAAAATAATACAATAATTAGTACATAATAATACAAGAATAAACTCTGTGTTTCACGTACTCACAGCTGTAAACCTATTTTTGCTCACCCTGTATATAGCTGTATATTGCTCACCAAGTTAGAATGGTAAAATAAAAATGGAAAATGGAATAAGATGGTGGCTTTAGATTTTGATAGCATTGAGTTATTACTGTTTTGGCTGGAGAGGAATATCATCATTAACCATCTATGAGTAGGTCATGGGAAAGCAAAAATTCACCTTTGATTATTTCCTGCCTAGAAAAACAGAAAAATGATTTGTTTTTCCAAAAGGCATATAAACAAACAAATAAAATAATGGGTAACATGTACAGAATATGTCTTTTATTTGTGAATTTCCCCCTTTATTTTTTCCTTTTATTATGAAAACTTCAAATGTGCAAAAGTAGACTAACAGTATAACAAACCCCCATGTTCTCCAAGTACTGTTGTAAGAGCTTCAAATACATTATCCCATAGAACCCTCCCAACCATGAGTGGGAAAAATCATCTGAAACATGGAAACAGACAAAAAATGAATAGGTAATTTTTCAGTGCAGTGCTGATATAGACTTTGTATTTATTGGAGTATTTTACAGCTTTTTAGTAGCAGGATTTATTTTGGCCATTTTTTTTCTCTGGTAGAGAATCAAAGTTATGGTTTCTAGTCCAATTTAATATTAACTAGTTTTGTATCCAACCAAGCAATTTTATTTTGCACATATAATCTAGGTTCTTAAATGCTCTTTGAAGGAGTCACAATAAGTTATCCATTACCTTATTAATCAAATAATTGAAGAACATCTTTGGCACATGTTCACTTTATATTAGTGGACAAGTTACATTATTTAAAATTTTAAAATTAGGCTTTATCAGGTTTGGAGATCATCTTTGTGGATGAAAAGGGGGTGCTGTAATAAATTATAAATTCCTCAATGGACAGGTCATGGTGGGTAGTCACGGTTGAGGTCTATAACTTTTTTAGTGAAAGGTTTTAAAGCAAGCCCTGTTCATGGGTCTTCTGCATTTAGGTTAACATACCTTTGAAATGCCTGAAAAAATAATACCCCTTAGGGTAACCACCCTTCAGAAAGCACCTATTTTTGTAATTCAATCCCTGTCTTGCTTTCTCCCACTCTCATGTAATCTTCCTTAAGTTCTCTCCTTAATTTCAAATGCATAAAAAAAACAACTGCAAAACATATTACCTAGAACATTTTAGAGCTTGATTGCTAGCAATTGTCATCAGTTTTGGCTCAGATAAACTCTTATAAAACTTCTCTACAGGTTTAGACGTTTCTTATGTTGACATCCATGAAGATACCCAAGTAGAGGTACCTCTAAGGTTCAGAAACTGAGTCATTAAAAAGGCTGTTGTCAAGAATCGTGAAAGGAGACAGATGCTACCATACGAGCTAACAAGTTAGTCTGCTTGAGTTTCATTGACAGTGGCAGAAGACAGGAGATTCCCAGTCAGATCAAAGGACTTGATCACAGCACAGCAGGCAGTATCAACTTCATGTTTGCTCAGGTCTCCTTGCATCCCCAATGCCTTGGGACAATGCAGAAACAGGCCCAGCTGAATCCCACACACAGTGAGTTTGTATCACATCTGAGGAACCACAATTTTATATAGTTCTCATCTTTATAGTAACTCCTAGAAAACCTGTCCAAACTTTGACCTGAAAAGAGGTATTATTTTCTTTATCCTCGGGGATAAAGAACAAATCTCTTCCCTGACCTGGAGTAAGGAAAACACTCTATCTCCAAAGTCACTGTATCCTGGTGTTAGTCCAGAGAAAAAACTGTTGTTTTGCTGAAAAGCTTTGATATTCACATGGAGAACTGTTCCCCAACATGAACCTCATGGGCTGTTTAGCCCAGGCAAGTTTTTGCTTGTTTGCTTGTTTTTCTTTCTTGGCTCCCAGAGAGCCATAAGAGGATTTCAGAAAATTTCAAGAAGTAATAAAAATGGAACTTTGCCCCTCCCCAGCCACCATGTTTTGTTTTGTTTTGTTTTGTTTTTTTTTTGGTTTATTTTGTTTTGAGTCAAACTCTGTTAATACCCTTATTCCTCATTGATGACAGCAATGACTGGGTTTTAGTTTTAGGATCTGATCATTTGGTGATTTCTGTAGGACAAACAATTGAGAACAATTCTATGTTGAGTAAGAGATGACAAAGAATCCAGTTCATTAGTCTTTTTGTTTGATTATTTACGAGATTAGATGAATTAATTATTTTATAATCTCTAGGAAAGAAAACAGTCCTTGAGATATGAACAATTATTGCATTTCAGCATAATCTGCGGGTAATATTGTAGAACTAAAAATTATAAACTATGTGTCTGTGACGCTGCATGTTTGTACTTGAGAAAAGATTTGCTTTTTTGTGTGTGTAAGTGTGAAATACTTTTCTACTTAAATAGAAGAAACTTTGTTTTTATTCATTTATAGATATTATCTAGGGGCCCAGTGAATTAATTCCTATACCTTGAAAGGAACTGTGGGCTGCAAGGCTGTGGTGGGCACAGGGGCAGGTCTTGATCCATCCTTCATGCCTCTGACCAGCCCCTCCCGCCCTGGCCCCCCCATTTGCCTGCAGCACCACTCCTGCAGCTGCTGCTCCCATGGGCTGATGGTGCCGGCCCCGCTCGCACCCGCTGATGCTGTGGAGCGAGTGGGGCCAGTGCAAGCAGCGGCTGCTGTCCTTATCACTCCTCAGGAGCAGGGGGAGGTGAAGAAGCACTCAGGGGCGATCGGGCCAACAGCCACCACTTGCACCTGCTGACAGCACTGAGCGATTAGAACCCGTGCCATGCACCAGCAGCTGGTGCAAGTGGTGGCTCCAGTGCTGGCAGCAGGTGTGAGCAGGGCCAGCACGGGCAGCAAGTGAGAGCGCCTGATGGGACCATGGGACCAAAGAATTTTCAGTAACCACCAGAAGCTCACAGGGATGATAGCAACCAGCACCCCGCGTGGGCTGGCGCCCTCGCTCACCTGCTCCACCATCCCACCGCAACCAATGGCCACCATGTTCCACGTTCTGCCGCCTGCTGTTGACACCCTCCATGTTCCGTGCGTGCCCCCTGGTGGTCAGCACACATCATAACGACTGGTTGTTCGGTTGTTCCGCCATTCAGTCTATTTGCATATTAGGATTTTAGATACATAGATAGATAGATAGATAGATAGATAGATAGATAGATAGATAGATAGATAGATAGATAGATACATAAGTGTGTAAGTAAGTAAAATATCCCCAAATTCTCATAGAATAAAAATATTAAATCTTAGTACTTTAAATGTACAGGATATTAAGAAAAAAGCAATCTTTACAGAAATTACTAGCTTAGAAACATTTCCAGAATCTACAGTCATAGTTAAGGTAACACTTCAGCTTAATATAATAATTTTGTGTGTTTTTAAAATATTAAATAGCTACATGTCTTTTTCTTGAGGTTAATTCACATATACATTTTATTTATTTACTTATTTATTTTTTTAAATTTGTGTTTGTTTTAAATGAAGACACTAATTATATATAATTATTTAATGTTTACAATAAAAGTTTTTATATCACCATTTTTTTGTCAGCTTAAACTATTTTCAAGATCTTTGATTTATTAAATTAAGTAATAATAATGTTGGTTATTTGAATACTTTCTTAGGAAAACTGAATAATAAAATTGATTATAAAGCACAGATTTAAATTTACATATTATCTTATTTTTACATGCTATAGAGTGGTTTTCTCTTTTAATCATGTTAATGAGTCTGCTCATTTTTTGCATATTTAAAAAGGTGTGAAGGAGTTATGTGTGGCTATAAAAATTTGTGTATTAAGTGTATTCTTAAGCTTTGCTAATCTTTAAAAAAATTTGATTATTATATAGTTCTGAGCTTTCCACCTTCCACCTTTCTCTGTGAATTAGTTAGATTCTTTATTTAAAAGTTATTCATATGGGTAATTTAGAACATACTCAGAGCAATAGTGACAGAGAAACAGACCATACATGCAAGATAATGGGAAATATTTTAATTTTTTTAGGGTAAATAGTTTTGTCTGAAAGTGTAGAAATAGGTTGTCTCAGAATATGAAAAAATATAATGAAAGACCAAACTTGAGGGAGTATAGATGTGGTAGGCAGTTAGACAGACATGAGCAGAGCAAGGACAATGGGCCAGGTACAGAAGGTCACCAGGGCAAAAAGCCCCAGGTGCCCAGTAAAGGACAACTGTAGGGTGAAACCTCACCCCCAGGGTGGCCTTTCCTCCCCTAGCATATCGCTGGTCACGTGGTTTGGAACCCCTTGATCTCTAGGCCTCAGTTGTATTTTAGCTCCACACCCAGAAAAGCAAAAAAACCAGCCAGGGTTGACCTCAGGACCAACTGCACTGAATAATGACCCCCTGACCCCATGCCCTAACTCTGCTGACCAATTAATCAGTGAAGGCTGTAATCCTGAAAGGACACACCTTGAAAGCTGCAGGATATTCTGTTGAGATCTTCCCTTGGGACCACCCCTAAAATATCCACCTTTAAAACCCTTAGGATGGTAGACCCAGTGCTGCTCTCCCTCCTTGGAGCCTGAACAAGTCTTTCCCTTCCCCTTCCCCTTCCCCTTCCTCTTCTCCCTCCCCTTCCCCCCATTGACTTCCTCAAATCCAAGCTCCAAGGTCCCTTTCTTTACCTGTATAACTTTTTTTCTTAAACCCATTTTTTCTACAAATTACTCTTTCTACCTCTGTGATTTTCCAATTAAATGTTCTCTTATTGTTGAGTCTTGGCTGTGAATTCTTTCCCAGCCAGAACTCAAGTATGGAGGTGGCTGAACCCAGGTCCAGTCTGACCCCACCAGTCTAACACCTGGTGCCTTTCCTAGCGCCTACAACCTAGCAAGTTATCAAAAGGTAAGTAGAGAGTGGATATTATTTGCCTTAGTCCATAATATTTATATTAGTGTTCTATCACTTCTGTAACAATTTACCACAAACTTAGTGGCTTACAATACTCCAAATGTATTTCCTTACAATATCCGAAGCCAGAAGTCCAAATTAGGTCTCACTGGCTTAAAGATGTCAGCAGGGCAGCAGGCCTACTGGGGGCTCCAGGGAAATGGCTGTTAACTTGTATTTCTTAGCTTCTAAATGCTACAGCCATTCCTTGGCTCATGGGTTCCTTGCAGCACACAATCACATCACTCTGACCTCTCCTGCTGTGTAGTCACTTCTCCACATCCTGGAAAGTCACTGTGTCAGGTATAATTAGGGCACTCATTGTGTTATAGCAAAGTAAGAAGCTAGGAAAATTCCAGGACAAGCTGACTAGGGGAACGGAGACAGGTAGTAAAACAGTAGTTTGTAACCACCTAGTAAATATTATCTTCCCTAAAATAAGAGTAAATGGTTTGCATTTCTCCTCCCCAACCAGAGGGTAAATAGTTTAAATCACCCTACTCAGGGAGACAGCTGACCAAAATCAAATTACTGCCATTTGCTAACCACACTCAAGGACAGACAAATTAAGAGAGTAAACCTCATTTTAGTACATCAGCATAAAGCAGATGAATATTCTATTGATCCTCCCTTAAGACCTCCCCTAAACACCCAACCTGTGAAACCCCTGAAAATGAAGGTCCCAGTGCATTCTCCCTCCAGGGAACATGGCTGTGCCATTCCCTTCCCTTCCTCCTTCCCCCACAGGCACATATCCCCTAACCTCTAAGGGACCCCATGAGGCTTGCCACCAGGGGAGCAATGGGCAGGGCCGCTCATCCCAGATTAACCCCCTGGACCTGTCTCCAAGACCCACTTGTCCCTTTCTCTCTGACTTCCCAGTGAGCCAAAGCAGCCCAGCCTAGGCTCTCCTGTTGCTTCCTCAATGCCCTTTCTTGTTTCACTGTCCTAAGTATATTTTTGCTGAAGTCAGTAAATTCTTGCTTGCATAGTATTCCAATGTGTAAATATACCACAGGTTTTTGTTGTTGTTGTTTGCTTATTTTTTTATGAACTCATGGTCTGATGAGCAGTTGGTCTGTAAAAAAGAAAGATCTCTTACACTTTGAGACAGCATGGAGAGACCCGGAGAGTATTACGCTAAGTGAAATAAATCAGTCAGAGAAAGACAAGTATCACATGATCTCACTTATAAAATCTAAGGAACAAAATAAACTGAAGAACAAAACAGATCCAGAGTCATTGACGCAGGCAATAGACGGAAGTATTTCAGAGGGAAACGGGGGTTTGGGGGCTGGGGGGGATGAAGGGGAAGAGATTAACCAAAGAACTTACATGTGTATGTGCATAATCCATGGACACACAATAATGAAGGCCTTGGATTGGGCAGGAGTAGGATGAAAGGGGTCGATGAGGGGGATAAAAAGGGGACATCTGTAATACTTTCAACAATAACAATAAGTTTAAAAAATAAATAAGTAAATTATTGCTTGTTCTTCCATACTTTGTCTTTAGAATGAAATCTTTCCTTCAAAAAGACAAGAACCAAGGTCTCCTTTTTTCACTGGTAACAATAGGGTTCATCATATGTGTTGTTCCTTGATCAGTGCCTTGAGCTGACAATTATTCAAGTTCTAAAACTATTTTTGGAAAAATCCTGTACTTTTGAATGTTTCATGTGGGAGGGTAAATCCAGACCCTGGTTTTCTGTTTTGTTCAGAAGTGAAACTCACAAAATTCTGTTGGCATTATTTTAATCTTTATTTTACATGGTATATGAAGAAGCTATTTTTTTAAGTTATCTCTAATTCACAATTTAGTAGATTATGCTTTTTAAAGATAAATATCACACGATCTCACTCATTTGTGGAATATAATGAACAACATAAACTGATGAACAAAAACAGATCCAGAGACAGAGAAGCATCGATCAGACCATCAAACCTCAGAGGGAAGGTAGGGGAGGATGGGGGTAAGGAGGAGAGATCAACCAAAGGACTTGTATGCATGCATATAAGCACAACCAATGGACAAAGACACCAGGGGGGTAAGGGCATGAGTTGGGGGGGGTCAATGGGGGGGGTATAGTCACATATGTAATACCTTAATCAATCAATCAATCAATCAATCAATAAATAAAACAGCAGATGAAACTCATCAGTAATCCCATTAAAGGTAAAAAATAAAAAAAGATGAAATGAACCATTCTACATTAATATCTGACTTTCACTATTTTCTCAAAAATATTTCTGCTGAGTCTTTTTACTTATAATAGTACTCCCTTATTTGCACAGATACATTATGACTCTGTCCTCTGTCTTACCAGGATATAATTGGACAAAATCAATAGTGCAACCCTGGCTATGCTTGGAGTGTTACACTTGAGAAAAACCTCATTTGATCAGGTCTGGGAAACTCATATTAAGGAATAAGGATAGACAATATGTGAGGCAAATTTCTATAATATCTTCTCAAGAAATCTGACTTTCTTCTGAATTATGAAGACTTAGTCTTGCAGTTTTAGAATTTCTAAATTTAAAAAAATAGAAATTATTTTTATTAAAATGTTTACTATCTAGTAATCTAGGGATTTTAACATATCATAGGGAATCTCAATTCAAGGGAAATTTACCCAAAACTGTACATTAACAGTTAAAATGTTATGGACAGTGTGTCTCAGGCGTGGCTCCACATCCTCGGGGAGAAAAAAAAGTAATTTTGAGTCAATCTATGATTCTTTTGAAATTGTATACACAGAAGTTAATTGCTTGACATTATTATTTACCCAAACTATTCAAGTCTGATTTGCAGAACAAATGCATGGCTTACTGAGTTAAGGAAAACATTTGTGTAATGTATACAAATAATTGGGCCAAATCTAATAAGAATAATATTAGATTTGAAATAATAATCAAGAAGAATCTTGGAAGATTCTGATCACAACAGGGGAAAATGTCATAACAAAGTACCCCCAGCTTGGATATAGGTAAAAGAGATTACTGAGTATCCTTTTAGCAGTGCTGGATGTATTTATTGGTGATATTCAACCCTTGAGAGGCACCAGTAAGCTTGTAGAATTTTTCCTGGTAGAGATGTAAATAATTTCTTCCCGTAGAAGAGATAATTCTAAATATTATGGCTTATGGATTTGTTGAACATTAGCCAGTTTTGCATTTTACCCAGCAATCTATCAAATTTCATATCCACCACTGTATCTATTTTCATATGTATACTTATGTGCTCTATAAAGTGTTCATACCATATTATTATTTTATATATTTTTATTAATTTCAGAGAGGAAGGGAAGGGGAGAGAGATAGAAACATCAATGATGAGAGAGAATCATTCATCACCTGCCTCCTGCACACCCCTCCCCTCCCACCCTCAATTGGGTATTAAACCTACAACTTGGACATGTGCCCTGACCAGGAATCCAACTTTGACTTCCTAGTTCATAGATTGACACTTAACCACTGAGACACACCAGCTGGGCACTGCTTCCATTATTACATAGTGAGTTAAATATCAACTTTGACACATGTTCATTTTATATTTGTAAGCATGAGATTCAGTCATGCTTTATAACCTTTTGAAAATTATACCTTAACAAATTACATTAGATAGTTTTTATTATTACTCTGAATTTAAAGATGAATAAATTGATGTATTATTAAGCTTTTTAACTGTTTCAAGATTACATATTTAGCATTAGATGGAGTAGAATTTGAATACTGGAATCTGGATTCATAGGGTATATTCCTCTGTGTGTGTGTGTGTGTGCCTGTGTGTGTCTATGCGTTTTTTTAATTTTTTTGTTTGCTTAATTCCTTCACCTTTTTTGCCCAGTATTCTATATGAGTAATATCACCTTAAAAATCAATCTCATTTCATAATACCACCCTAAGGGAGGAAAATCAGATTCAAAAAAGCATGTTTGAAATTTTTTCTTCCGTCCAAATGATTAGAATATTCTATATTCTCAATAGAATGTTTTAGGCTTAGATTTTTTTTTTAGTCTTATCAATCCTTACATTTTAATATTCTTTAATCCAATTATAGTCTGAGTTAGGGCTTTACCAATGAGTGTTTGTACCAAGATTCAGGAATTCCCTTTTTTTTTTTTTTTTTTTTTTGTTAATGCTCACCTAAGGATAATTTTTCCATTTATTTTTAGAAAGAGTGGAAGGATGGGGGAGAGGTAGAGAGAGAAACAATGATGTAAGAGAGACACATAGATTGGTTACCAAGGCTGGAATAGAGCAACCAAGGCATGTGCCCTTTATCAGAATTGAACCTGGGACTCTTCAGTCCAAAGGCTGATGCTCTATCCACTGAGCCAAACCAGTTAAGGCTGAGCTTGTCCTCTAATGTGATTCCGAAAGCTATTTGCAAGAGAAATTATAAGAGCATAAATCTGATTTGATGATAGTCTGGTACTTGACTTCACATAACACTCTTTTATATCTTTGACTATAAAGTCCTCTTCAAAAAACACATTTTGGATTAAGAACAACTTTCTGCTGCAATCAACAGGATTTGAGCATTTTTACTATCTTAGATCAGCATGTATCTGACATAGAAAATCAATATTAACTAAATCAAACATAAATGTTCATATTTGGAAATACACTGAGTGAAAAATCAAAATTTAATTATCAAATAAATCATTAAGATAATTTATGCCATAAAATCATCATGATAGTCCCATGAAAATATTACAATATATTTAAAATCAGACATTATTAACTTTTAAAGGAAAGCTCCATTAATTACAAATTCCCTTTAATAAAATTAATATTTATTAGGATATTTTTGTGTTGCATTTTTTAATTAAGCCTATCATATAACACTGATATTTAAACCTAAGTTCAATAACAAAGCTATATAAAATTGAAATCAATGTATATATGCATTCTTCTCTATTTACTTTCCTATACATGAGAATACAATTATGAGTCCACATTTTACATTTATTAAAAAATAAAAACACATACAAAAACTCAAATTGCCTTCTGTTCTAGATGAATTGGAGGAGTTTTGCAACTCTGACAGCCCACATTGCCAAAATAGTAAACACATATTACATTGATTTGCTGAATGCTCTCTGAAGTAATAGTAATGTCTGAATGGCCTCTGCAGTGCTTTTTCATATTTGAAGTGAATGGGATATAGACTGTTCTTGTACTACATCACAAGAATTAGTTTCTTGGGATTAGCATAATGCAATCCTCTGAATCCTCCTTTCCACTTTACTGTTTCTATGTGCCTGTTAGTTTATAAGAAAGCACTATCACTCACTCCAATTCATTAAAGAAATGCCTAAGCAGCACAGCTCTGTATAATTTTGAGCATCGTTTTAAAAATTGTGCATGATAAAACTGGATTTGTGCAATTTTTTATTCATCTTTAACACTTTTCATTGAGACATATACTAGATTTATTTCAGGGCTGATTATGCTAAAATATGATCAAACTGCAATAAAAGTGTATAAAAGAAGCTAGACTTTTTATTCAATAGGTTCATTTTGATATGAATATTGTTTGTTATGGGCTAGTGGGGAAGATGTTGTGCTATTTCTATTATGGAAAAATTATGTCCAACTGCTACCTAGCATTTTATCACAAAATATAGCTCAAAATGACAAAACATGGTTCCAATCAGAGTACACACCATGCCTTACCTTAATATTTTGATTAATTGTAGACATTAAATGTAGACATTAATTGTAGTTCAATGTAGTAGTCTTTTATGTATTCAGGACATCACTCTTTATTGATCAATTATCTGGATCAATTTGAAACATTCACTGTATTATACTGAGTTTATAATTTTTTATTTTTCAATTATAGTCCACATATATTATTATATTAGTTTTACGTGTACAACATAGATGTATATACCTTACAAGGTGATAACCCCAATTAGTCTAGCACTCATCTGGAACGATATCTAGTTATTACAATTTTATTGCCTATATTCCCTATGCTGTACTTTACATCCCTGACTATTTCTATAACAAGCAATTTGTTTACAGAGTTTATCTGTAAACTTTCATCATGTATTTGTCATTAAATTAACTTTATTGACTCCCATGTTTTCTATACCTAATCTAATTTTGCCTAAAGCTGTCTAAATCTTATCTTAAAGCTGTAGAAATCCTATATAATAAAAGGCTAATATGCAAATTGTCCCCAGCAGTTGGGAGTTTGCCCGACTGGGGGTTAGATATGTGCTGACCACTAGGGGACAGTGTGAAACATGGCAGGCATTGGTGACCCAGAGCTTGCAGCGGGTGGCAGGGAAGGCGCTGCTAAACCCAATGGGCCCCCAAAAAAGCGGGACTGCAGCAGGATGGTGGAGCAGGTGAGTGGGCAGTGCCAGGCCAAGGTGGGTGTGAGCAGGGATCCCGATTGCCCCGCTGGTTGCCCCAAAGATGATGACCGGTGACGGCGACGGGGCAGGCCAGCAAATGGGCAGTACCAGGCCAAGGCAGGTATGAGCGGGGGTCCTGATCACCCCACCAGTCACCCCAGAGATTGGCCCTGATCATCAGCTAGGCCTAGGGACCCTACCAGTGCACTAATTTTGTGCACCACTCCTATAGAAATTGTATATTTTGTGTCTGAAGCTACACACATTTTCAGATAAAGGGGCCTTTAAGTTCATTTGTTCATGAGTCCAGATTGCCAGTGGACTCATGCTAGCTACTTCAAAAAGTAATAGAGAATTCGCCCTGGCCAGTGTGGTTCAGTGGTAGAGCATCGGCCCATGTACCAAAGGGTTGACAATTCAGGTCAAGGGCATGTACCTGGGTTGCAAATTTGATCCATGGCTTGGTCTGAATCACATGCTGGAGGTGACCAACCTCTCTCTCTCTCTTTCTCTCTTTCTCCTCTTCCTCCTTCTCCCCTCCCTCTCTTCCACTCTTTCTAAAATCAATTGGAAAAATATCCTTGGTGAGGATAAACAACAAAAAAGTAGTAGGGAATTTGAAAAACATCTATTAATTAGGTTTAAAATAGGGTAATGTTACTTGCTAGCTTTTTGTTCCAATGTTTTTATTTATTACTGACCAAGAGTTAACTAAAAATCTAGCTTTAAACCAATTAATGATGACTTGATTTTGTCCCTCTTTATCTCTAATTTCAGATATTCCACCTGAATTTGTTATTTCTTTCATGATCTGCTTACTTTGAGTGATTAATCCCAACATTAGCTTACCTGTGTCACAGGTTGATTATGCATGTGTCTGTCTTTGTATTAGGTAGAAACATGTATTATGTGCACTATATGAAAAACAATAACCGGTCATTATGTTTAATAAATTTGCAATTTAGAATTTAAAGTGTTTATGTATATTTTATAAGTGATATAAACACACAGACACAATTTCAATTAATACAACTACAAAAGATTATAACATGCTTGATAAATTAATCTATTCTAAAAATCATTAGCAAATATTCTATGACAGGCTTCGTTCTAAGCATAGGAGCTCAGAAAATAAACAATTATGAAATCACAGAAGAGGCATCTTCTCTGGATTAAAGAAATGAATAGAGATGTTATTTGGTAACTGGCATATTAATTTACTCCAGAAGATAAAGTAAGATTTTTCCAAAAATTCAAGTGGTAAGAGCAAGGTTCTAGCAAGCAGATGAAGAGATATAGGAAACACAAAAAGAAAAAAAGAATCTCACCTGGATTTTAATAGATTATGAGGATGATCAGTAAGAGTTGTAAACTAATGGTGTCATTATTGAGAGAACAGTGTTTTAAAATGAGCACTAGAAAGCCAGGAGGTTTTGAGCAGTGCTTTCTGACCTTTTAACACATAAATAAGAGAATGAAAGTTGAAACCATGGACAGAAAAAAAAAAGATTCAATGGAAAATAACCTCATAGGGTTACTGATCATAAATTCCTAACTGGGCAGGTCATAGTGGGTAGATCTTTCCCAGGCCTATCGCTTCTTCAGTGAAAGGGTTTAAGTAATCCCTGTCCATTCCTATGCACCAAGGTTAACACACCTTTGAAAACAAGAAACAATACCCCTTAAGAGCACATAATTTTGTTAACTAGTTTGTAATCCAATCCCTGCCTTGCTTTCCCAATCTTCCTTACATCTCGTCCATAATTTCAAGTTAAAAGAAGCAGCAAAACTGTTATTCTTGGGAGCGCTGGGATCTTGCTTCCCACATTGTCATCAGTTTGGCTCAAAGGAAAATTCTTAACAGGTTTGTACATTTCTTACATCAACACTTTGTCAGTCATTGTTTTGTAAAAAGCATCTAAACCTGTAGAAAAATCGTATAAGTTTATTTGAGCCAAACTGACAACATATGCTGCGGAGCCAGATCTCAAATGCTCCTGAGAACAACAGTTTTGTAGCTTTTTTATGCATTTGAAATTAAAGAGGGAATTTAAGGAAAATCACATGGAAGTGGGAGAAGCAAGTCAGGGATTGGGTTGCAGAATATGTAACAAGATTAAGTGCTCTCTTGACAGTTTATATCTCCTTCCAGGGATATTATGTCTGGTATTTTAAAGGTGTGTTAACCTAGATGCACAAGAATGCACAGAGTAGGCTTAAAACCTTTTATTAAAGACTAGAGGCCTGGTGCACAAAATTAGTGTACTGGGGGCTGTCCCTCAGCCCAACCTGCACCCTCTCCAATCTGGGACCCCTCAGGGGATTGGGCCTAAACCGGCAGTCAGACATCCCTCTCACAATCCGGGACTGCTGGCTTCCAACTGCTCACCTGCCTGCCTGATTGCCCCTAATGGCTTCTGCCTGCCTGCCTGCCGGATAACCCCCTAACCACTCCCCTGCCAGCCTGATCGACGCCTAACTGCTCCCCTGCTGCCCAATTGCCCCCAACTGCCCTCCCCAGTGGGCCTGGTCCCCCCCCAACTGCCCTCTCTCCCCTGCTGGCCCAGTCACCCCAACTGCCTTCTTCTGCCGGCCATGTTGTGGTGACCCCCAACCATAAAATTATTTTTATTGCTACTTCATAACTGTAATTTTGCTACTGTTATGAATCGTAATGTAAATATCTGATATGCAGGATGTATTTTCATTGTTACAAATTGAACATAATTAAAGCATAGTGATTAATCACAAAAACAATATGTTATTATATATATGTTTTCCGGTGGTCTTAGGCGACCTCTGTGAAAGGGTCGTTCAACCCCCAAAGAGGTCGTGACCCACAGGTTGAGAACCGCTGATCTAGAGAAAGGCAAAAATTCTCTCCAAAGCAATCCCTAGAAAGTCCACTTCTAGTTATCCTACCCCCAGCTTCTCCATGCAAACAAACTTCAATCAGGATATTTGAAACATTCCTTTTTTTCCCCACTATAATTTTTCTTCCTATTCCTCTATGAAACTCAAGTGAAAATTTAACATTTAATTTATTTTTATAAACAAACATGAAGAAATATAAATTCTAACATAATTAATGGCATTATTTCAACTTACAAATCTATAATGTATAAAGATTGATAGGATATGATAAACAGATTTAAACTTTTCTATAATATCTAAGAGGACATTTTCTTTTTGAGATAGATAATTTGGCATAAGGATTTTTGCTTCAGGTGATTTTGTTTTGTTAGAAGAGAGTTTGGGTTATAAAGTTTTTAACATTCTAACATCCCTTCTCTTCATCAAAATGAAACATTTGTTAAATATCAAGGATGTGTAAATTTTATAGTAATGATAATAAGAATCTGAAAAGAAAAGTCACCTTTAAATAACAGCAAGGAAACTTTCCTTTTTTATAGTCCAAACCTGAATCTGTTTGTGCATTCATTGTGAGTATTTAGCGTTGTAAAGTAAAAAAGCTTACTGGTGATTCAGAGTTTCTCCTCTCATCTTATTGATTGTGGAGAAAACTTAAAATGACTATGAGGCTGCCAAAAAAATTTTATTGTTAACAATAATTTGTTAGCATAATAAAACATGAATATGGCAAGCTCTAATTTCCAGAATAAGCATAAAAGATGATTGAATACAAAAAGACAACTAAATGGAAAGATACACGCCCTGATAATTAGAGAAAACACAGGGCTTAAAATGTATTCACTTCAGAATGAGAGTAAAAATCTTACAAAGTTATGCTGTTTCAGTTTCAAAGGGACTGATTTTAATGGAACATTGTATATCATAAAACAACCTTGAGATGCACTCCTTATGTCATTCTAAAATGTCTGATGCATGCTCTAGTCAAAATAACAACGATCTATAGATATCGCTACAGATCATTTACCCTGTTAAAGGGTTTGATCTCCTTCAAGAGTTTCATATATCACTCTTATTAACACCTACTTTATTCTATCAATCTCCTTGTGCCTAATCAGAGGTGTGATGTGGGGGGGGGGGGGGGAGTGGAAAGCAACCATAGCAGCAATAATAAAATTTGCTTTGTGTGAGTTAACCATGTTGAAATAACAAATACAATGTCCCTTCTGTCTAAAGCATTTTTAACTAAGGTAAGCAAGCATTACATTTGTTACCAGATTTATTATTTGTTTTTATAAAATATATTCTTTATTTTTTAAAGTGTGTTTTTACTGATTTTCAGAGAGAGTGAGAACATTGATGTAAGAAAGAAACTTTGATCCACTGCCTCCCTCACATACCTGGTCTGGGAATGGAGCCTGCAATCTGGGCATGTGCCCTGACCCCGAATCAAACCAGCAACCTTTCAGTGCATGGGATGACACTCAACCAACTGAGCCATTCCAGCCAAGGCCAAAATATGTTCTTCCTTAAAAATTATTTTTTTAAAAATTCTTAAAATATTATTTTTTTAAAATTATTTTTTATTGAGTTCAGAGAGGAAGGGAGAGGGATAGAAAGATAGAAACATCAGTGTTGAGAGAGAATCATTGATTGGCTGCCTCCTGCACACCCCCTACTGGGGATGGAGCCAGAAACTTTGGCATGTGCCATGACTGGGAATCGAACCATGACCTCCTGGTTCTTAGGTCGATGCTCAACTACTGAGCCATGCCAGTTGGCCAAAAATATATATTATTCTTTATTTTGACTTTCTTTTTCCAATGTTACCATATTATTTTCAAGTAAACTTCAGCTTTATAGTTGATGATGATGATTCTGAAATTAATATCATATTTGGAAGTAGAATAAAAACACATCAAAACACCGGCTTCAGTGATCGGTCTTATATGAGCTCTAAAAATGTTTGAAGATCAAGTTGTATTTGAATTATCAATTTGAGAGTCCTTGTATGCACCATCCTCTCTACAACTCACTTCTTGATAATGACATATTATGTCAATAGTAAATAATTCATCCAAGGATAATTATACATGAACCACACACTTCTGTGAAGACAGGACATTTTTTAATTAATTTTTTGCTGCATGCTATATCTCTGGAAAATATTCCCTTGTGCTTACAAGAGGAGAATAGCCATCAAATGTGAAATCCACAAAGTCAGGGAATTTCTTGTATGATATTTTCACATAGTTGATTTTTATTAAAGTTTGTGTTTATAAAGAGATTTAGAGCAGAAAGTGTAGATACAAAACCTTTAGGGAAGTACATGAAGATTCATTATGCATTAATAATCCCAGAAATAATCGATGCAATATATAAACCCATTTTTATAACTCAGACCAGAAAACTCAAATAATTTCCTCAACCTGAAACAGCTAACGGGTGAAAGAGACAGGATTTAAGAGCAGAACAAATTCTTTTTAGCCATTTTATGAGAGTTTTATGTGTCCAGTGTTCTGAAATCAAACTACTGTTTCATGAGAAAATGTGTTTTGAATTCTGAACATTCAATATGGAAATACTTATTGGTTACAATCCATAGATATGACATGGTATACGCTCTGATTAAAAGATGGATCCAGTATAAAATGTTTAAGATGGGAAATCAAATAACCCTGAAAATTACATCATTTGTGAGTGAGTCATCAGCAGGTGTGTTTCACAGGGAATGGGTTTTAAACCTTTGAGCTATAACTTGTTTTATGGCAAGTTGTTAATACTGGAAGCACATCAGAGACAATATGATGTTATTACAAATAAAATCTTGGCAGAGCCTCAGCATTCAAATTTCCTGTTCTGAAGTCAGCAAGAGATATTTTTCTTTAATGTGTATTAAAGAGAAAGAAGACATCAGAGCCATTCATACAGAAAGTAAAAGAATGTTAAAACAGGGGAATAGGGATAATGCCTGGTGGGATAGGGAAAATCTAGTCTATTTTGCAAGAATATCTTTTGACTATAATTTGCAATTTCACCCAAGTTAAATTTGTTCTTACAAATATTTACCTTGGCTACAGAATTATATCTCAAATCCCACAATAAACAGCACAAATGCAAGTTTAAGGTACATATTTTTGAAGCATATATGTTGTTTATGTTTTCTGAGACTAATTTATATAAAATATTTTTTCATATTAAGTTGTTTAAATTTTATTTGAATAAATTTTGCTAAATATTTTGTGTGCATTAGAATAATTTCTAAAAGTAGAACAGAAAATTAAGGAACCTGATTTATTATCAGTTGATACACTATAGTTTAGATTGTCAACAGCTGTTAGCTATAGCCTGGCTGGAAATGCTCAGTGGTTGAGTGTCAACCAATTAACCAGGAGGCCACGGTTCCATCCCTGTCAGGGCACATACCCAGCTTGGGGGTTTGATCCCCAGTGGGGGGCATGCAGGAGGCAGCCGATAGATGATGATTCTCTCCCATCAGTGATGTTTCTCTCTCTCCCTCTCCTTTCCTCTCTGAAATCAATAAAAATACATTAAAATGCTTTAAAAATGAATAAAGCTATTAATTATAAAAATTATAGCCAAAATTAGAAAATATATAACATTCATTCTCAATTTCTCTTATACACGTACATACACAATACACCCTCATATATTTACACCCCCAAACCTCATTATATTTTGTAATTTTCTCTTAGAATTATGAACCCACATAATACATTTAGTTGATACCAAAGCAATGTGATAAACATATATGTATTTAAGCCATTGATTAAAAATTTTAAATATTAAAATTTACATCACTAATAGGTGGTGTTTCAGGATTAATTTTAGAATAAATATTGGACAATAGGTAGGTTTAATAACAAATGTA
The DNA here is from genome assembly GCF_963259705.1 of Myotis daubentonii. NCBI lineage: Eukaryota > Metazoa > Chordata > Mammalia > Chiroptera > Vespertilionidae > Myotis > Myotis daubentonii. The sequence continues at coordinate 154,655,433 of NC_081841.1, forward strand.
GCTAGGAGCCTAATTAAACATAACTGTTAAAGTAGAAATTGCAAGTTCACCTAAGATAAATTAAATTCATCATTAAATGAAGAAAAAGTTATTTTTAAAACTGTCATTAAGATAATTTCCCTGATTTTAAGAAATCACTTGAATGAATGTATTATCATTACAGATATCTTCAACCTACCTGGTATTGCTATTTAGGCTTTAGGAAGAAATATGTAGTTAGTTCATGGTCACCAAAACAACATGACAAAATACCACATTGATAAAAATAAATAAATATATATATATACATATATGTAGTAATTTACTTCCCCCCCAGCTTTATTGAGCTATAATTGACATAAAACATTGTATAAGTTTAAGGTTACATCCTGATAATTTGAAATGTGTATATATTGTGAAATAATTAGCACAATAATGGTTATTTAACAATCTACCACATTGTATAGTATATTTTATTTTACTTCAAAAATATTATTTATAATCCTATATAATAAAGAGGTGATATGCAAATTAACCCTCATGCCCTCACAAGATGGCTGCCTATGACCATGCTGACAGGGGGATTAGTGAGGGATGACCAAACGACTGAATAGCAGACTGCGTGGGGTGACCAGGTCGGTGGGGGAGGGGAAGGCTGTGAGGGGCAACCAGGCCAGCCTGGGGGACAGTTGGGGGTAACCAGGCCAGCGGGGGCGGGGGGGCAGTTGGGAGCAACCTGGCCGGCAGCAGGGATTGGACCTAAATGGGCAGTCGGACATCCCTCTCACAATCTGAGACTGCTGGCTCCTAACTGCTTCTGCCTGCCTGCCTGATCGCCCCCTAACCACTCTCCTGCTGGCCATCTTGTGATGACGTGAAGGCGGCCATTTGTGGTGGCCATCTTGTGATGACATAAGGGCATCGCGCGAGGGTGCAAGGACCACCTAAGCTTTTATTGGTATAGATTATTGAGTTCAGAGAGGAAGGGAGAGGGATAGAGAGATAGAAACATCAGCGATGAGAGAGAATCATTGATTGGCTGTCTCTTGCACACCCCACACTGGGGATCACATGCATAAACCAGGCACATGCCCTGATTGGGAATCGAACAGTGACCTCCTAGTTCAGTGATGGCAAACCTATGACACGTGTGTCAGAGGTGACAGGCAAACTCATTTTTTTGGATGACTTTTCTTTATTAAATGACATTTAAATATATAAAATAAATATCAAAAATATAAATCTTTGTTTTACTATGGTTGCAAATATCAAAACATTTCTATCTGTGACACGGGACCAGAGTTAAGTTTGGGTTTTTCAAAATGCTGACACGCTGAGCTCAAAAGGTTTGCCATCACTGTCCTAGTTCATAGGTCGTTGCTCAACCACTGAGTCACGCTGGCTGGGCCTGGCCAGTATTGTTTGTGTTCTTGATTTTATGCAAGAAAGATTTCACAATGTGAGTCCAGATGATTTTGAGATTACATTTATTAAAGCTAGGGACAGTGAAACAAAGGAAGGTCTTAGGGTATAAGAAGCAATAGAAGAGCAGTTAGGCAGTGCTCTGATTTTGCTCTCTAGAAATGTTATAACACAGAAGTGAGCCCTCTGGGCTGCATGAATTCACTGAGAAATAAAAGTCACAGTGACAGAATTGAGTCTTGGCAGGGCTACTTTTAGCTCACTGAGAAGTCTAGGATAAAAGGAGCATCCGGAAACAGCCTAGGCGGTGCTTTGCTTTGACTCACTAATAACATTATAAGAAACTGAGCCATGGTGAGGCATCTGCTAGTTCACTGAAAATTCAGAGAAAAAGAGGCCTTGAAGACAGAATCAGGGTATAAACCCAGGATAAGCTGCCACTGTACATCGCTCCCCTGGTTATAAGTCTCATAGGGACCCTTAGAATTTAGGAAAGAAAAGTAAAAATGCACACCTGAGAGAGAAGAAAGGTATGAGCATGCTCCACAGAGAGCCCCCACTGGTTCTCTGTCTTGATGTGTCTTATTTGTTTTCTAAAGATGAGAATTTAAGGGGAGGTCTTAAGGGAGGATTCCAAGAGAATATTCATGGAATATATGCTGATGCACCAAAATGAGATTTATTCCCCTGACTTCATTTGTTCTTTGGTGTGGTCAGTACAAATGGCACTAATTAGATTTCTGTTATCTATCTTTCTGATTAGGGTGATTTAAGCTATTTACCCTGAAAAGGAAAAGTGTAAATAATTTACTCTTTTGTGCTTTATTAGATAGCTGGGACTGCTTGGCCATTTAACTGTCTGTCTGTGCCCCATTTCTACTTGTCCTGGATTACGAACTCATCTCAGTTTTAAGCTGTCCACCAGTGTGCTGGCTCTGGAGCCTTCCAGGACATGCAGACCAAGGTCAGCCACTGCTTATGATCTGTCTGGGCCACTGGGCATGAGCTACAAAGAAAGCTACAGATGGCTGCTAGTTATGCTGGGCTTGGAGGTGCCCAGGAAAGGCAAAGCTGGGAACCACAGCCAACTGCCACTAGTGCCAGGCCTGGGGCCATTTATTGAGAGGTACAAGGCTCCCTGAGGCCAGATGCCACTTGTTTGAGAGATTTTAGGAAACAATGAAGCATAAGCCAAAACAGGCCATTCATTTGTATGGAAAAGCCACTGGAAGCAGCTTGGGTGGCTGCAAAAAATTGGGTAGGGGTTTCCAAGAAATCATCAGTCAGGGTCAAACAGTGATAGGCAGGTTGATGGAGACTCAGATATGATACTGGCTTGCTGGCTTTGTTAAAGGAGGGCTCAGAAAATTAACCATAGCTTCTTCCGACACTTCTGTCTGGGAGAAAACTGCCTTCCATCTCTTGCCCCAATGCCAGACAATTCAGTTCCTCCCCTTGTGTCCCTGGTGCCTTTTGAGTTGCCTCATTCCATGTCTTCACCCCTCCTACCAGTCTTGATGAGACTTCTTTATATCATTAGTTTTAGGGATTCTGTTTAGCTAGATTTCAGTTGGTTCTTAATGATGGTTGTTCTGTAGTTTAGGTGTAATTTTGATGTAGTTGTGGAAGGGTGTGAGTATCACATTTACCTATGCTGCCATTTTCTACAGAACTGCTGAATTCATTCTGAAACACATGTACACAAATATTGACCACCTCACTAAGATTTGATGAGGGGAAAGTTACATACATGTTTTGAAATACACATTTAGACTTATTCTGGCATTAATGATTTACTTAGAGTGGTATACTTTTCTGTTGAATTGAGGACATTTGCATGGGCCCTTGAACCTTTCTGTATAACAGTTCCATGGGATAGCAGTTCCATTATTTAATAGCACAAATCCAAATTACCCTCTCTAGGACTTATTTTTTATATGCACAAAGGATAGAATGATTCTACCTCATAAGGTTGTAAGGACTAGGTGAAAGTAAATAATGTTAAAGTTCTAGGAATAGGTAAATTATTTACAAGTTATTGTTTTTCTTGTATATGTTTGATGGTTTGCACATAAAGGAAATATCTGTGTCCATGTTGCTTGTTTTATTAAGTGTCAGATACAAAAAATACATTTGAATTCAACCCCAGGTGTGAAGACATTTCAATCATAATCGATTTATGATCATATACCTCTTTCTTAATGAAATAGTAATGTCTCAAGAAAAACTTACCTATTATTTATTTACAGCTGTACCACACCTTCCCTTCTTTACCAAAAAAATTACATCTTAAACCACTTACTGTGAACCAAGGAGGATATATGTTTTAAAGAGACATGCAGAAGGATATGCATGAAAGAAAGCTCATGTGAATTTATCTTTGGTTTCTTGGAATACAAAAATTTAGGTCTATATTTTGTTGCAAGAAGCTGATTTTATTGCAAGGAGAAGAGAAAGACACTGTACATCTTTAATTACAGCTTTGTTTGAAAAAGAAGTATTAATTATATGTTATTCTTCATCTCGGGCTTATTTTTTCTAACTCATATCTCTATTAGTTCATAAATGCACATAAAATACTATTAATTGTCAAATAAATTATGAACTTATATACAATTGCACTTAACTTTATACATTTCAAATTCAGAAATCAGGACATATTCACAAAATGGGCTTAGGAGGAAATGATTCCATTAATTGTGCATGTTTTTCTTGCATAGAAGGAAAAACAATAATTTTTTTTACATGGAAACTTGACTTTGATATGTATACTTTTCTATGAATTTTTATGTTCCCAGAGTAATGCAAAAATACTCCAGTAATGAACAGTAGTATTTATCTATGTAAGACATACATCTCATGTTCTAGAATTGGGAAAAATGCTAATTGTATAACAAATATTTAAGTGATGAATATTGAGTCTATACTCAATTGACTACTGAATGTTTGACCAGAACTTTCCAGTAAATTATGAATTTTAGAAGAGTTATGATAAATTTATACAATCAACCAGATAATTTTTTCTGAATATCTGTATTTTTAAAACTGATTGCTGTAGCATGTGCATTCTCAATTGGCACAATATCATCCCAAAGAGAAAGAACATTTTGGGGGTGATTTGGTTTTTATTGGGGTTTATGTCCCTCCAAAAGGCAACAGTGCATAAACAGATATAAAGTATATATGTGACATTAAATTTCATGGTTGTAGACAGTGAAGAAAATGTTTAATGTAGTGTTTGTAGGTTTGAAATTTTGATGTATTAAATATTATTTCAAAAGGTGCTCTAAGGCTTGAAACTATATGGGTAATAAACTTAATTCTCATAAAATCTTTAATAAATGTAATAAGAAATGTTTCTCATTTTAGGATAATTCATATAAAATAGAAATTATAAAATATATTTTTCTGCCATCATTAATATTAAATCAAAGATCTTTGCTCATCTGCCTTCTTGGTTTGTCCATTTTATTCTAATTTAATGCTATGTAAAACAGTATGTTTTATTCTTTCTTAAACACTTTTACCTTTTAATAAATATATTTCTCACTTTAAGATTCCATTATGTCTTCCTAAGACACAACTTGATGCCTGAGAAATGCTGGTACTGAATTCCTGCTTGGTGTGTGTTTAATTACCATGAGATTGTGTTGAGCTTGAGCTACAGGAATAATTCCTTTTCATTTTCCCAAATATAAATTGTGTTATACTAGTGAATATGCCTTTATATCTAAACCATCCAAGTCAACACAAAGATTTCAATTCTCTCTCTTTGCCCTGCTTATTATATAAATCATTATGGAAAAGTGGGACTTTGGTCAGCACTTTGTCACTAACTATGCTTTATAATAAACCACTTAGTTGAAACCGGTTTGGCTCAGTGGATAGAGCGTCGGCCTGCAGACTGAAGGGTACCGGGTTCGATTCCGGTCAAGGGCATGTACCTGGGTTGCGGGCACATCCCCAGTAGGAGATGTGCAGGAGGCAGCTGATCAATGTTTCCCTCTCATCGATGTTTCTAACTCTCTATCTCTCTCCCTTCCTCTCTGTAAAAAATCAATAAAATATATTTTTTTAAAAAGTGTTATAATAAACCACTTAATCTTCATGAATCTCAATCACCTCAAAAATGAAATATAAATAGGTCATTACTTTGTTTTGTATCTTGTAGAACTATTTTTAGGAACTATATAAATTAATGTCCTTTGCAATAATTTTAAGTATTAAATTTAAATTTCCAAAATATTAGAGTACCAATTGTTCTATTTACACTATAGGAAGCCATGATTAGTAGTGGCAGTTGCGCTTGTTCCTAACTCATAGGATCAGTATCTCACAATTAAGTTGTTTAAAATCACATGGTTAAAAGTTTTAAATATATTTAATAGAACTATTTAAATATATATTTTCATGGACAGGGAAATATTCACGTTTGTTTCTTAGAGACTGTACTGTAGAAAGTATTTAGTAAATATTTGCTAAATCTAAAAAAATCACTCCACCTCAGTTTTATAAAATTTTGGAAATATATGTGCCATACTATATAAAACACTGACAATATTTTTCAAGTTTAAAGGTATAGAAATTTAACATCAATGTAGTTTTATTTGATTATCCTGATATTTTGATGATAAAAGTTGAACAATTATTTGATAACTTCCAAAATTTATCCTGTACATAAATCCAGCATAATTATTTATGATATAGTATACATTCTTTAATATTGGTTGCCGAAACCAGTTTGGCTCAGTGGATAGAGCGTCTGCTTGCAGACTGAAAGGTCCCAGGTTCGATTCTGGTCAAGGGCATGTACCTGGGTTGCAGGCACATCCCCAGTAGGAGATGTGCAGGAGGCAGCTGATCGATGTTTCTCTCTCATCGATGTTTCTAACTCTCTATCTCTCTCCCTTCCTCTCTGTAAAAAATCAATAAAATATATTTAAATATATATATATATTGGTCATCAGGCTTCAATACAAGCTTAGAAAAGTTAAAATTTTCAATATTTAAAATCCTTTACAAGTAACATTGATAAAATACTTAAGAAGTCATTGTGCTTATGATATCTTCCAGGTAACTAAAAAACTCATGTGTTGTTTTTTTTTAAAGTTATCTTTATTTTTTTAATTCTTTTTTGTTTAAAGTATTACATATATCTCCTCCCCCTCTCCCCCATTGACCTCTCCTCGGCCATTCCCACACCCCAGCACATGGCTTTACACCCTACTCTGTGTGCCCATGGGTTATGTTTATATGCTGGCATTGCTTCACTTAGCATAATGCTCTCCAGGTCCATCCATGCATCCATGCTGTTCGAAATAGTAAGAATTCCTTTTTTTTTTTTTTTTACTGCAGCACGATATTCCATTGTGTGCATGTACCACAGTTTTTTTAATCAATTCATCTGCAGATGAGCACTTAGGCTGTTTCCAAATCTTAGCTATGGTGAATTGTGCTGCTATGAACATAGAGGTGCATATATCCTTTCTGATTGGTGTTTCAAGTTTCTTGGGATATATTCCTAGAAGTGGGATCACTGGGTCAAATGGAAGTTCCATTTTTAATTTTTTGAGGAAACTCCATACTGTTCTCCACAGTGGCTGCACCAGTCTGCATTCCCTCCAGCAGTGCACGAGGGTTCCCTTTTCTCTTCATCCTCACCTACACTTGTCATTTGTTGATTTGTTGATGATAGCCAGTGTGACAGGTGTGAGATGGAACCTCATTGTTGTTTTGATTTGCATCTCTTGAATGATTAGTGACTTTGAGCATGTTTTCATATGTCTCTTGGCCTTCTGTATGTCCTCATTCAAAAAGTACCTATTTATGTCCTTTGCCCATTTTTTGATTGGATTGTTTATCTTCATTTTGTTAAGTTGTATGAGTTTCCTATAAATTTTGGAGATTAAACCCCTGTCAGATATAACATTGACAAATATATTCTTCCATGGGGTGGCTTTTCTTATTGTTTTGTTGATGGTTTCTTTTGCTGTGCAGATGCTTTTTATTTTGATGTCTTAAAATTATTACAAATGTCCCCCCTTTCCCCCACTGACTCCTTCTAGCCTGTCCCCACTCAAAAAAACTCAAGTCTTGACCCATCTTTAACCTCATCCATCTTGGAGTATTCTAAGGATCATTGGTTAGCCATTGGTATATCAAATGATAATCAGGCAAATAGGCTATTTTTGAGAAAAAAATTATTCATTGATAGTTTTAAAATTTGCCATTAAAGATAATTGGTAAATTCTTAAAGGTTGTGTCTGAGATAAAAAGAGTGTGTAGGTTAATATTAATAGGATGTGGTTCATTTCAGCTAAACCATTTCCATGTAATTTGCACACATTGAATATGTTTGATGTTTCTTTTTGGTAGTTTTCTATAATGTGGCTTTATTTTTTCAACTTACGGAAATGGATCAATGGTTTAATATTGGCCCACAAAAGTCTGAAAATAAGTATGCAAATTGTAAAATAAGTAGAACAATTTACAAATGCAAATTATAAGCTGAATCCTTCTGAAGATTTCTATTTGCTGAGACAAAAAAAATCTGTATGAGCATTTTCACAAGCATCACCCCAATAAGAAATGAGGAAAAGTAAAGTTGTATTTAGAAAATTTGATAAAATGTTATGTATTTATATTCTGCTCCCTAATAGGTTATCTTTTAAGAAACTATGTCACATATTGTCATAAAATCAGCAAAGATTTCACATAATTTTCAAACCAAAAGATTGAATGTACTAGCAAAAAATACTATAAATTTTCTGAAATAACCTTTAAATAATATTTTCCAATATAAAAATAATGAATTCTGTCTTTTCATGTGGAGACAAAGTTAAAGTTACTGCAGCATTTTTTGCTTTGCAGCAATTCCAACTATTTTTAAAGTTCCCTAACCATAATGGTACTAAAGTTATATACATGGAGTGTAGTAGAACATCATTGTGGTGTCTATACTAATAAAAGGGAAATATGCTAATTAGACCAGAAGACAGGACATATTCCTACTGTCTGACTTCTTTCTGGACAAAGCCACGGTGGTAAGGGCCAAGGCAGAGACGGTTAGGTGTGATCAGGCCAGCAGGGGAGGGCAGTTGGGGGCCATGAGGCCAGCAGGGAGTGGTAAGGCAATGATCAAGCCAGTAGGCAGGAAAGTGGTTAGGATCCAGCAGTCCGAGATTGCGAGAAGGATGTCCAACTGCTGGACATCCCCCAAGGGGTCCCTGATTGGAGAGGGTGCAGGCCAGACTGAGGGAGCCCCCACGCACAAATTTAGTGCACTGGGCCTCTAGTGTTATATAATAAACAAGTACATCAAATGTCCTAAAGTTGCTACTACACATACTTACCAGGCTATATTTTGCTTTTCAGTTTATATAAACATAAACTGATGAACAAAAACAGATCCAGAGACAGAGAAGCATCAATCAAACTGTCAAACTTCAGAGGGAAGGGAGAGGATAAGGGGGAGAGATCAATCAAAAGACTTGTATGCATGCATATAAGCCTAACCAATGGACATAGACACCAGGGGATGAAGACATGAGTGGAGGGTTGGGGGGGGGGGGATAAGGACACATATGTAATAACTTAATCAGTAAAGAAAAAAATAAATCACACAAAAAGAACATATATGTATATACTAGATATGTCATGTTTTTGCACAAATCAGCTCTTGTGATTTTTTTTTTGAAACCTGAGAAAATAATTAACAACTCTTGATTCTATTAACTGCAATTTTATTTATTGTTGCACATCCTTGGTTTGTTGATTATGTTTTTTACATTCCAGTAACTGATTAAATGTCATACATAGATAGTCAAAATGCATTATTTCTTGTAATATGGCTGACTGTCCTGTTCTTTTAAAAAGAGCTTCTTTTCATCTTCCTACTGGGTTTCATCCAATGTACCCCAGAAATGAGATAACATCATGTAGCTTAAAGAACTTAAAGGTTAGTTGGTTGAAAGGCCTACTTATTTGAAATTACTGATATAATACTTCTGTGCAAAAGATGATTATCTAGTGTCAGAAAATTTCAGGTTTTAAAGCTTTCACTTATTTAAGAGATGATACCTTCCATTTTCAGTCATTTGTAAGTTTTAGAAGCCTTATTATGTTTTGAATTAATTCAACTTACCTATAAAAATCCAGAACTTCCACTAATGTTTCTTGACCACACACAGGGCATCTATATTTCTCACTTTATGTATTTTAAAGTAGCAACTGGATTCCTTCTAAAATTGTCTTTATCTAATTTCAATCTGTTGGCGATCGGTCACTGTTTATCTGTTATTTGATACATGCACAGATAGCAATAGATGCAGTTTCGTGGCCTCCTTTTATCCCAGTGAAAACTAAGGTGGTGTTTCACAAAAAATAAATAATTAATAGAGGGAGGGGGGTCAGCAAAGATAAAAGTGCAGCAATGAAACAAAATGTCAGAACGCTGAGAGCAAAATTTGAATCAAATGCAAATCGATCTATAGAAGAAACCAATGACCATGCAAATGCTGGCATTGCCACTGTGTGAGAGACTCTAAATTTGTAACCAGATAAATTTAATTAAGGTAAAATTATCTATAACTGAAAAAGTGGTTGCAGTGAAAGAATGAAGATTCACCAGAGGCAATGATAGAGGCAAACACTTTACATAAAAAGAAGCCCTGTAGATAGTTCACAACATGGAAAGTGCAAAGGATAAATGTTGGAAGAGATTCCAAATTTATGTTTGACAAGAAGGCAAACACACCAAGTTGTATAAATTACTAATTTTTTATTTTTTACAAAAAAATAAGAAACTTTAATCCCCAGTGTTACTAATGATTTATATTTTAGTATAAAAAATAAATATTCATTTTGTTGCATTTTAAAATTTTTCTATAGTTAAGGATTGAGAGTACCAGAGTTCTTATTGTTTGACAAAAATTTTATTTTATTTATTGGTAAGCCATTTATTATTAAAATTATAAAGGTTTCAAGTATACAATTCTGTAATACTAGAGGCCCAGTGCATGAAATTTGTGCAAGAGAGGGGGTCCCCTCAGCCCAGCCTGCATCTTCTCCAATCTGGGACCCCTTGGGGGATGTGTGACTGCCTGTTTAGGCCCGATCCTAGGGATCGGGCCTAAACAGGCAGTCAGACATCTCTCTTACAATCCTGGACAGCTTGTTCCTAATCGCTCACCTGCCTGCTTGGTCGCCCCTAAGTGCCTCCCTCTGCTGGCCTTGTTGCCCCCAACTGCACCCCCATCGGCCTAGTTGACCCTCACTGCCCCCCCTCGCCAGCCTGGTTGCCTCCAACTGCCCCCCGTGCCAGCCTCATTGCCCCCAACTGCACCCCCCACAGGACTGGTTGCCCCTAACTGCACCCCCACCAGCCTGGTCACCCCCAACTGCCCCTCCTGCTGGCTTGGTTGTCCCCAACTGCCCCTTTCCGGCCTAGTTGCCCTCATTGCTTCCCCACCGGCCTGGTCACCCACACAGCCTGCTGTTCAGTCGTTTGGTCATCCAGCATTAACCCCCCTGCCATTTTGGTCATAGGCAGTCATCTTGTGAGGGTGTGAGGGTTAATTTGCATATTACCTCTTTATTATATAGGACTAGAGGCAAAGTGCACAAAAATTTGTGCACTTGGGGGGTCCTTCAGCCTGGCCTGTGCCCTCTCGCAGTCTGGTCCCCAGGGAATCAGGCCTAAGCTGGCAGTCAGACATCCCTCTGGCAGCCTGGGAGCCCTCAGGGGATGTCCACTTGTCAATGGGGAGCAGGCCTAATCTGCAGTCAGCCATCCTTAGCGCTGCTAAGGAGGTGGAAGAGGCTCCCGCCACCACCGCTGTACTGGCAACCATCAGCCTGGCTTGTGGCTGAGCAGAGCTCCCACTGTGGGTGCACACTGACCACCAGGGGGCAGCTCCTGTATTGAGCATCTGCCCCCTGGTGGTCAGTGTGTGTCACAGTGACCAGTCATTCCCAGTCGTTCTGCTGTTAGGGTCAATTTGCATATTATCCTTTTATTATATAGGATAGAAGCCTGGTGCATGGGTTAGGGCTGGCTGGTTTGCTCGGAAGGGTGTCCCAGATCAGGGTGGGGGTCCAGCTGGGGTGCCTGGCCAGCCTGGGTGAAGGGCTGATGGCCGTTTTCAGGCTGGCCACGCTCCCCGGCAACCCAAGCTCCCAACCTCTCCTTTTTTACTTTTTTTCCCCCTGGGATTTATTTATCTTCTATAATTGAAACTTTGTAGCCTTAAGTGGAGGCCATGGCCAGCTGGAAGCAGGTATCTGGCATTTATTTATCTTCTATAATTGAAACTTTGTAGCCTTGAGCATAGCCCAAGTCCAGCCAGGTCAGGAGGAATCTTGGCTTCCTCCACCACCAGGGGCAACCCAAGCCTCCTGCTCACTCCAGCTTTGTGGCCACCGCCATCTTAGTTGGGCTAATCTGCATACTCACTCCTGATTGGCTTGTGGGCGTGGCTCATGGGTGTGGCTTGGGCATAGCAGAGGAATGGTTAATTTGCATGTTTCTCTTTTATTACATAGGATATCATCTGTATATTAAATTGTGGATTCACTACCCTAAGTCAGGTCTCCCTCTGTCACCACTTATCCCTCCTTTACCCTTTATTGCCTCCCACCACCCCCATTTCTCCCTGATAATCACCACATTTTTTTTCTGTTTCTCTGAGGGTTTTTTTTTTTTTTTTTTTGCTTAATTCCTTCACCTTTTTTATCCAGCTCCCCAGCCACCTCCCCTCTGAAAGCTGTCAGTCTGTTCTCCATATCTATGATTCTGTTTCTCTTTTGTTTGTTTATTTTGTTCATTAGATTCCACATGTCAGTGAAATTATATGGTATTTATCTACCTCTGACTTATTTCACTGAGTCTAATATCCCCCAGGTCTATCCATGATGATGCAATAAGTAAGATTTCCTTCATTTTTTGGTGGAGTAGTATTCCATTGTATAAATGTACCATATCTTTTTTATCCATTCATTTACCAAAGGGTCCTTAGACTGCTACCAAATCTTGGCTATTGTAAATAATGCTGCAATGAACATATTGGTATACATATTCTTTTGAATTAGTGTTTTGTGTTTCCTTGGATATATTTCCAGAAGTGGAATTACTGGGTCATAAGGCAGTTCCATTTTTAATGTTTTGAGGAAACTCAATACTGTTTTTCACAGTGGCTGCACCAGTCTGCATTCCCACCAACATAAGTGTTCTCTTTACAACATTGATTATTTTATTTACTATTTAAAAACAATTCATGGTTATACTGTTTCTGATATCCTTAGAGATAATGGATTATTTCTCTATTTCCTTATTTTACTTGTACTGTACAATAAACACTATTTTCTAATTTCCACTGTGATGAGAACACAATGTGAAATGAGAATTCAATAAAATGACCTTTTCAGTGTATTGTTGAATCCAGTTTGGTAATATTTAGTTGAATATTTTAGCATCTTTGTTCATCAGGGATATGGCCTATAATCTTTTTTTGTAGTATCGCTGTCTGGTTTTAGAATTAATATAATGCTGATTTTGTAAGATGAACTTAGGAGTGTTCCCTACTCTTGAGTTTTTTGGAATAGCTTGAGAAGGATAGGTGATAGTTCTTTGAGTGTTTGCTAAAATTCACCTTAAAGCCATCCAGTCCATGACTTTTTGTTGGGTTTTTGTTTATTACTATTACTGCTTCAATTTCACCAGCTATAATCTGTATATTTAGATATTCTGATTCTCCCTTGTTCAGTTTTGGAAGATTGCATGTTTCTAAGAATTTAATCATTTTTTATACATTGCTCAATTTTTTGGCATATAAATATTCATAATATTTTCTTATAATCCTTTATATTTTTTCTTTTTGGTGTCAATTGTTCTCTTTCATTTCTGATTTTATTTATTAGGTCTTTTTTCCTTTTTTTTCACGAATCTGAAAAAATGGTTTGTCAATCTTGTTTATCTTTTCAAAGTGCCAACTTTTGGTTTCATTGACCTTTTGTATTTTTTTTTAGACTCTATGTTGTTTATTTCTCCTCTAATTTTTATTATTCCCTGCCTTTTATTTATTTGAGCTTTGTTTGTTGTTTTCCAGCTCCTTTAAGTGTAAAATTAGACTGCTGTTTGTTTGTTTGTTTACAGTTTTTTCTTGCTTCCTGAGGTACAATTGGAAAATGGTCTCTGGCCTAGCACCACAGAACTCAGTCTGTTTCAGATTCTGCTGGCAGCCCAGGCTCCATTAGGCAGTCCTGCTGGGAGTAGGGATGGTGGGGCTAGTGGATTTTATGTGAGTGGAAGGTGCTGGTCAGGCTCGGGTTAAGGTGACGGTATTGGCCTTTGAACCAGAGCCACACAACTCAAGTCTGTCTTAGATTCTGCCAAGATCTTTTGGGGAGTAAGCTGGTAGATAAGAGGGGACTACTGTATTAGTTTTCCCATCAAGTGAAAATGTATTTTTGTCTTCTGTTTTATACCTTTGACTCTTAAGAATGCTTTAGAATCTTACACATTTTTGGTGAAACAGTTATTTCAAATTTATTTGTAGTTTCCTCTTTTAAGAACTTAAGAGGCAACAGAGGCTGTATCTGAGGTCAGCATGAGATGCATTATCATATACTCAAACTAATCCCTGCTTGTCATACCTAGGACATGTCATACCTAGTTCTATAGTACCCATATTCTGAGCCTTTCTCTGTCTTCCCTGCATAATGCTTTTCAAAGAAGCAACTTAATTTATGATGCAAATATTTTCCAAAGAGACATACACAACTAGTCCTTTAGATTCCCAGACATGTTGGGAATCTAAAAAAAATCTCTGGTTAAGTTCAGACTTGAACTGTAGATTAAAAGTTGAATTATTTGGTTTTGATCTGTCAAAAATTGCATCAGAAAATATTAAACAAGCAGGAATCCTTTATTAAAGAATACTGCAAAAGGAGAGGGAGATTTAACTCTGATAAAAAAAAGACAAGAGGGTTTTTCAGCATTGGAGTAAGCTTGTGTAAAGGTAGTGGAGGGCATTAAAAAGGAGGCTGGCCAAAATAATCAGGTCTCTGTTTTCCAACTTTTCCTTATTGAAGTTAGTTTTCTACGTTCCCATGGGGACTAAAAGATAGGAACACTACCTTTCTTGATAATCACACTTTAAAGACATGACCCTCAGGTCCTTGAGACATTCTTGAGTTGTGAAAAATAACAAGATGCTAGGAGAAGATTTACATCCCAAAGGGGCAGAAAAAGAATTTATAATAGCAAGTTTCTAAAGCAAATCTTCTAAGCAAAGGGCAGACATATAGACAGAAATAAACCTGTCTAAAGTTTAGTCATGCTGAGAGGAACATTAGGCTGTCTCACTCACAGATAGTATCCTGAAGTTCCAAATTTCATTATACCAAAGCAACATGAGAGGTCATGAATACATATTCAAAGAAAAATAATAATGATGGTGATAATGACAGAAAAGCTGCTCTCCTGATTTTTCTATCAAGCACTGTGATAAGCTCTTTATATGATATCTTAATTATTTAAAATACACCATTAAGTGATCATCTTATTCATTTTCCAATAAAAATTCTGAGTTTTAATAAGTTACCCAAGTCCACACAAATAGTAAGGGGCAGCTTCAAAATGTGAACCCGGTGTTTTTGCTATGAGAGGTAAAACTAACATGTATTACCGAGTGAAAGTTAGCCATGCATACCTAGTCCTGAAAAACAAAGCTAAATCAAAAGAAGCTACAAGGATTAAATTGAGGTTTACATAATCTAAGTCAAATTGGTGTTCTAACTTCCCAGTTTATGTCATAATAAATTGCCCCCCAAGTGCCCCCCCCCCCGCTGGCCTGGTTTGCCTCCCCCCCCTTCTGGCCTGTGGTATTGGGCCTAAACCAGCAGTTTGACATCCCTCTCGCAATCTGGGACCCCTGCCTCCTAACTGCTCACCTGTCTGCCTGCCTGATTGCCCCTAACTGCCTTCCCCTCCCAGCCTAGTTGCCTCCAACTGTCCTTAGCTGCTGGCCTGATCTCGCCCCAATTGCCCTCCCTTGCAGGCCTGATCATGCCCCCAACTGCCCTCTGCTGGCCAATTTGGTTCTGATTGGTCAGTTTCAATGACAGTCAGCATCAAAAGCTCCACCTGCTAGGCAGCCACTGGTTTTTCACAGCACCCAGATTTGGTTCTGATTGGTCGGTTCCAATGCCAATCAACATCAAAACCTCTGCCTCCTAGGCAGTCATTGGTTCTTTACAGCACACACATTTGGTTCTGATTTGTCGGTTCCTACGCCAGTCAGTGTCTCTGGGCCTATCAAGGGGGCCTGATCATAAAGGCGGGGCTGATCAGCAGCCCCTGTGGAACCATGGAGAGAAATGGAGTTGCGCTGCTGGCCAGACTAGGAGAGAAAGAGAGAGGCAAGTGCTAACCAAAAGCTGCCACTGAGGGAATGGATCAGTCCCTGCTTCTCTCTTCAGGCCTCTCTCTGGCCCTGATTCACAGCCCCCTCAGCAGTCAGTGCTGGGGCACCATGCCTGCAGTGGAAGCAGCCATAGCAACCCAGAGCTGAATGCAGGACTGACTTCCAGTTGGTTAAGCCTCAGTCCTTACTGGATGATAAGACCCCTGGCTTTATATATATATATATACTAGTACCCCGTTGCATGAAATTTGTGCACATTAAAAGGGAATTAATTAGCGTAAATATTTTAATATTGCTATTTGCCCTTTCTCTATAATAGAAGTGTGAGAGATGAAAGGAAATTAATAAAATGTATATGAAAATAATACATAAATGCATTAATAAATAAATAGTAACAAAAGGATATAACAACAGAGGCATGATATAAAAACGACAAAAACATGATATAAAAACAACAGTGATGCAAACAATGACAGATAAAGTGACTAAACTTATTCTAATATCTCCCTGTACACCACATTAAGAGTGAAAACACTTTCAGAGTGCTTGACTAATTTCCCTTGTGATGAAGTATTTAGAACTTTAACTTTAACGTCACATGCTCTTCGAACTCAAGAGAAAGCAACATATAACTGACCATGTGTGAAAACGGGTTCAGGTAGAAATATGCCTACTCTGTATATAGTTTGTCCTTGTGATTTATTAATAGTCATCGCAAATGCTGGCATCACAGGAAACTGTCGTCGAATCAATTTAAATGGGAGACCAGTGTCAGATGGGGACAAATCAATTCTTGGAATCAGAACAATCTCTCCCTCTGCAGATCCTGTTAATACTTCAGCTTCAATAATGTTAGGTCATAATCTTTTGATAATAAATCTGGTACCATTACAAAGACCCCATTTACTGTTGAGATTTCTCAATAAGATGATGCTTGCACCCATTTTCAATTTTAATTTATGACATGGCATTCCTAAAGGAGTAATACTATTAAGAAATTTAATGGGAAAATTTTCCTTTTCAGCATCATCTGTTGAATCAATGGAATCATCACTCAAATATGTGTGAAAATCTCGATCGAGTATATCCAAAATTTCTTCATTTACTTTTTGAACGTGCTCATTTTTTGGACAAAGAATTCCACATTTAGATATATTTTTAATATTATCTATAGATATAGTATTTCAAAAGGTAGCTTCAATAATAGATCCATTACAAATCATTTCACAGGGGAATTCAATAATATCCATTCCTAAATGAAAATTGCTATCAAGTTTGCCATCTCCAAATTTTACTAACCATCCTGTGTGAATTGGAGACATTATATCTTGGTAACTGCAGACAGCAAAGGTGTTCGAACAGGCCTTCGGCTTCCATATCCCATATGATGCAGTGTATGGCTAATTTGCATACAAACATCAGGTGGTCATAATAATCTGGCCACTCAGTGTGTATATCTATATATCTATATATCTATATATCTATATATCTATATATCTATATATCTATTTATCTATCTATATCTATCTATCTATCTATCTATCTATCTATCTATCTATCTACCTATCTATCTATATTCAATGAAGGACCAACCAGTGGAAAATGTATGGCTTAATGAGACAGTAGTCTGTCTAGGTTATATCTATAGGGATAAAAGAGGATCTAAAACCTTTTTTGTCAGTTTTTCCACACTCACATGCTACTTCTAATTCTCTAGATTTTAATAATTTGTTATTGGGGACATTTAAAAATATGAAGAAAAGCATAAATAATAAAAAATGAATTCTATAAGATCTAACAGTATGAATTTTTATTAGACCATAAATACATATAGATGTGATATAGTATCAAAAACATATCTGTAATCTTAGGATGTGCAATCAAACAGTAGTGTTTATAATAAAACAAAATAAATGCAGATTTGAAGGATAGGAGTGAGAGGCATTACATAATTAACTGTTTTAAAGTATTTAAATATTTATCATATAAAAGCAACTGCATTTATGTATGGGTCTACAATGTAAGAAGCAAGATTAAATATATAAACTGAAGAATTTCTAATATTTATTAAAATCAAAGACTTCAAAAATTGCTTCATTGTCTACAGTAGAAATAATTGTCTTGACAGTCAGACACTTCTCCATTATTGAAAGTATTCATGGGAGAATTTGACTATAAGATTATAGGATAGAATGAAGAATAGAATATACACTCTAAATTTATGCTTTGGTTATTCTGTGATTCTATAATGTGTCACTTCAGTATCAAAGGGCTCATGGTATATTTTGTTCTCTCCTGGGATATATCAAGCAAGTTAACACTGAACAATTCAAATGTACTGTGAGCAGGAAAAGATTGGGCCTAGGAAAGAGGGTAAAAGTAAATTGTTGTAGATACTAGAAACACTTACATTAAAATAGAGGAGATTAGATCATGGTATTCAGTATAAAAAAAAAAAAAAAAAAGGACCTCTCCCTAGAAAGGAAATAAAGCTTAAAATACAATACTACAGAAGCAACAATTAGAAGGAACTTTAAAATTCAGCTTTAAAAAGGAAACTGTATAATTACAAGATTTGTTTATGTTTATTTTTTGAAAGAATGATATTACATGTGAAATATCAATTTACTCTTGGGGCATTTAAAAGAAAGAATGAGTAGGATTTTGTAACACTTCTGCAATTTGGTAGAACATTAACACGGAGAACATGTAACTTTGCTCTAATATCAAGATTAAATTTTTACAGTCTTTTATATTATAGAAATAGCTATGTTTCAGACATTCTTTATGCTGGATAAGAGATTTCCTATGTCTAATGATTTTTCAAAACACCATCTGCCTTAAGACTCTGTTACAGTGTATTCAATGATATATTGAAGTAGATATTAGTATGCCACCTGGCTTGTGTAGTGTTTGAATGAACTCTCCAGTACTTTATTATGGAGGCAAACACAATGGTCTAGTTGTGTCAGACGGCAACAATCCATTATGTTAGTAAATGTGAAATGGCTCTTATACCTTCTGCTCTTATGCAACAGAAGAAAACAAAACAAAAATGATTCTCATTAGTTCACTGGATCAATAAAGTGAAAAGACCACTTGTAGATTCATGTACTCATATCCTATTATTTGTTTTCTCCTTTCAATATTTTAATTCATGCAAGGTATTAAATGAAATGGATTGGATATTCTTTTGAGTTTGTATAGTCTTATAAATTGATTATTTTAATGTTCTACTCTTTAGTTTAATAATTATAAATTATTAAAATTATTTATTTGTTCATACTATCAAACCCAATTAAATTATTTTATATAATTTAATTTTTTAATATGAGTAGGTTAGTAGAGATGTATTATGTAATACACTGAAAAAAATAAATCACCTGGCAATGCTTTTAGAGAATTAATATACACATATATGTATTTATTACTTTTCTTAAAACATTTTTTAAAGATGTCTTTTATTGATTTTACAGAAAGGAAGAGAGAGAGTGATGTGAGAGAGCAACATCGATCAGTTGCCTCCCACAAGCACCCTTGACCAAGAATCAAACCTGCAACCTGCATATGTGCCCTGACTGGCAATCGAACCTGCCACCTTTTGGTATATGGGATGATGCTACCACCAACTGAGCCACTCTGGACTGAGCTTCTTTACTTTTCTAGAGGTTGCAAAGTCATGTGTCCTTTTATAATGATTGAAAAATATAGATAATCTTAATGTGAAGGTACTGCGGTCTGAAATGTTATATTTTGATGAAAATATCTGTTACATCTTCAACTTATGCCTTTGACACTTTGTCACTGTAGAACAGATATGCCAAATAAAAGAAAAACATGAGAAAATTTTAATGTAGAGTGTTAACAGTGATAAAATTGCCCTTTTGAGACCCTTTGAAAGTTATAATCACTATATTCACTCTTTGAATTTTGTCTTTGATAGCATTGCACAGAATTTAATGAAATAGTCACAATTATTATAGCTAGCTTTTATTAAGTAGTTATTATGTGACAGTTCCTATACATAGCACTTTACATATATTATCAAAATTTAAGAGTAAATTTAAAAATAAATTATTTACTTCATCCCTTAACCCCTCCCCTGTCCCTGCTTTAGGTATGTAAATAATATCAATGTTAAGTGAAGTAAACATAATTATTTTGCTGTTAGGTAGTAACCCTTATTGCAAATAATTCCAGCATAAAGTGAAATGGTTTATATATGAGAGGATGGTAATTAACATAAAATGATTAAGATGGGAAAAGGTAGGTGAGGTAATGAGGGGCTTATATACCATGGTAAAAATGTCTGATAATGATCCGAATAATCAAGAACTATTTTAGTATTGAAAAATGGAATTGTAGGATTACATTTTAATGAGAAAGACAGACCAAGTCCTGTAATATTACAAAGTGATAAGTGCTACGAAGAAAATAAAGCAGGTAATAGGACAGAGAGTGACAAATGGTGATGCCATTAGGGGACTTAATTTGGATATTGTAGTCAAGGAAGAATCCTTATGCAGGTGACATTTGAGCTGAAATCTTAATAATGAGAGACATTAGAGATGAGACCCAAATGTTGAGAATGAATAAGTTATCAGAAAATCTTGTGGAATGATGGTCCAAGTAGAGGTCAGGAAAAGATAAAATATACTGAGGTTGAGAATAGGTGCTGTATGTTTTTTTTAAATATATTTTATTGATTTTTTACAGAGAGGAAGGGAGAGGAATAGAAAGTTAGAAACATCGATGAGAGAGAAACATCGATCAGCTGCCTCCTGCACACCTCCTACTGGGGATGTGCCCACAACCAAGGTACATGCCCTTGACTGGAATTGAACCTGGGAGCCTTCAGTCCACAGGCTGATGCTTTATCCACTGAGCCAACCGGTTAGGGCTATGTGCTGTATGTTTTAAGGACATCCAGCTGCCCAGTGTACATGAAACAATGAAAGAGAGGGAATGTGATAAAAGATGTCTAGATGAAGGGCCGTGTCATGCATATGTAGACATCATAGGAAGTAGTCTGCGTTATAGCCTATAATATCAATGAGAGTGGAAGACCTTTGACATGAGCCTCTATGTACATTGTAGACCCATCATTCAGAAAAAGTTATACAGGAAGGATAACAGATGTGAACCTGAGTAGGTGAGTAGCAGAGAAAATGATGTTGGCATTGAATGTATGGAGTTTTAAGTGCCATTGTGGTGGTTACATTGAGATTTCTTAAGGAAAAATAACATGTTCTGTCGATATGTAACACAAGGGATGAAGGTTGAAATCTTAGAAATAAATGAGTTTAAATCAGTGAATAAATATAAAAAGAATGAGGCCTGAAGATGAAACTCTCAGGGATACAATTTTAACAAATGTCAACAGAAATGGAACATTGATAGTCAAAGAGATTGGAAAGTAAACTGGAGTGCGTAGAACAGAGGAATAGAGAGCAGAAGTAAATTCCAAGAAGAGAACATGGAAGGTATCAAATTGAAATAAATTTCAAATCAGATAAGATCTAAGCATTTATTGCATTTTTATCAATTGAGACTTTGAAACTAGGTGAGTGTTGTATCTTAGGATGGTACCAGGCATTAATAATGTTCATAAAATACCATCTATTTAGAAAACCTTCAGAACATTTCAAAGCTTATAAGAAAATCCCAAGAATTTCTGCCCTTGTTTTAACTGGAGCAGAGAGCATGGGGTGGGAATTGTGAGAGCTGCTCTCTGCCCTGGATATGTTATGAGCCTGCTCATGCATTATGTATGCCACGGAGATGACAAAAACTGAATAGATGCCAGTTTATGTTTTAAGTATTCTTAATCAATCACTCTCCTAAACTATTAATTTAAGCATCCCTCTCCCCTGCTCGCTCTATCTTTATTTCTGTAATTCTCTTGCTTCAAATTTGCTGTCAATACAAATACCTGCTACAGGCTGAATTGTGTCCCCTCAAAATCTATATGTTGAAGTCCTAACACCCAGTCACAGAGTGTGACTGTATTTGGAGAGAGTAAGCCTTTAAAGAGGTGGTTAAGTTAAAATATTTTAATAGTCATGAGGGTGTGCCCTACTCCAATCTGAATGCTTTATAAAAAGAGGAAACCGCCACACAGAGACATAGGAATGCACAAGAAAAAAGAAAAGACTGTGTGAAGAGGCAGCAAGAGTGAATCCATTTGCAAGCCAGTGAGAAAGGCCTCAAAGGAAATTAATGCCATTGGCAACTTAACCTTGGACTTCAGCCTCCAGACTGTGAAAAAATAAATTTATGTTCTTTAAGGGACCCAGCCTGTGGTCTTTGGTGATGATAACTCTGCAAATAACACAGGGTTCTTGTGTGACTCTTTAGAACAACATCTCAGGTCTCAGCCCATATTTCCCCCCACATGTCTTTCTCCTTTGAAATTTCTATTCTGTATGTTCTCTTAATCCTGATAGTCTTAAAAAGTGCACTGGCACTGATATTTTCAACAATATAGATTTTAAGATTCCAATGTCATCTGAGAGCAATCATTCATAAATATTTTAGGTATTGACTTATAAAGTAAGATGAAAGTAATAATTCCATGGTGGTTAAAAAAAACAAAACAATGTCTGTTGATGTAATGAGATGTAGTGATATAGTGATTATGCTGCGTGACTGAAGGAACATCCAAGAAAAGGTCTGGAAAGAAGCCAAATCCAATGAAGCAAAATTAAACACAGATGAATGTAAAACTGTGAATTAAATCTAAAAACTAAATTTATAAATATAAAGTGGAGATAACAGGGCCAACAACACTCATGAAATGCCCCCCAAATTCTATTTTAATTGGCTATTACTAAAATATTTATAAGTGCTGTTAAGTTTGTAAAAAAAAAAATGCTGATGTAAACTTAGATGCAAGGGAAATAATTGCCTCTAGGTTGCTCATACTGAACTTATAAATTCTCTCTAGCTGGCAGAAATAAGAGGGATATTAACCAACCTCATTAGGTCAGAAGAAAGGAGCCAGGATGTTGACTAGACCCTGCCCCATTGTCTACAATGAAAGACCAGGGGAGATTGAGTACTTACAATAAAATAAATACTGGAGAATCCTCATAATAGATATCTTAAAGTATTTAAAAACTGTCATGTTAAATTTTTTCAAAGTGGTCACAAACACATACTTGAATCAATTGTCAGAAAATGGCACATTTAAGAATTTATTATAAAAATAAATTTGCTTAAAGAATAAATTGGTCTAGTCCTAACCGTCTTGGCTCAGTGGATAGAGCGTTGGCCTGTGGACTGAGGGGTCCCAGATTCAATTCTGGTCAAGGGCATGTACCTTGGTTGCAAGCACATCCCCACTAGAGGGTGTACAGGAGGCAGCTGATTGATGTTTCTCTCTCTCTCAAAAAAAATCAACAACAACAAAAAAAATCAACAAAATATTTAAAAAAGAATAAATTGGTCTAAACAAAAAAGAAAAAAAATATTTTTTTTTAAAAAAAGAATACATTGGTCTAATGAGTTAAGAAGTTCTGTCATTAATGAGACTCAAATTTTGGCTGAGCAAACGTTACTAATATTTTAAAAGTAGGCTCCATGATATTTGGGTGATTTAATTACATTGCTTAATAAACCACACACTACAGCAAGGACAAGATAAAAGGCGCTAAGTGGTTAAAGTTCTTCAACTTTGTCTTAATTCAACATAGAAGGTTTGCTTTTATATATATACCACCCTTCTAAACATTATTATTTCACACCGTCACTTCCTCAGGCTTCATTCACTACTGTACCTGTCAGGATTCAAGTAATAAAACAGAAGCTACTGCTCTAGATTTTTCAAGCAGGAAAGGGAAATTTTATAGGGATCCAGGTTGCAAAATTGTTGGAAGGACTACAATATTTTACAGTGGAGGGTGGTACCCAGGAGTCAGTAACGGTAGGAAACTGATACCAGCCTCAGAAAAGCAGGCGCCTGTCTGATGCCGCTGTCATCAGAACCTATGCTTTGCCTCTTCAAAAGCCCTGCTGCTTCCTGCTCTTCTCACCAGCACTGGGGGCTTCCCACTGGGAACACATTTGAAAACTTGGAAGGCAAGGAAGCCTGCAAATGTAATTTCTGGGGTTATAGCATCTGTCATTCAGGAGAGATTATTACGGAGGGCAAGGAGGGTGCTGAAAGGCCAGAAAAAAAGCTCAGCTGCTGACACAACCTCATTTACTCCAGTGAAAACTAAAGTAAGCAGACAGGAGCTAGCTCATATGACGACTCAAAACAGATCAACCTATGAACATCCTTATTCACATCTTCACTTTCTTTCCTTTTGCAATGTAACAACCACACTGGCTTTAATATTAGACAAACTCCTCCTCTGCTGCTATGGCCACCAGCCTCCCTCTTCTTTTGGAGGAAGAATGTCCCTCCCTCTGTTATCCCCCTTATCCACATTTCAAGACCTCTCCACTGGATTATTATAATTTTAAAATTTCTTACATTAGCACTATCCCTTTGTTACAAGAGGTGAACCCATCTGGAAATAGGTTCTTATGGGGTGGTGGGGAAAGCATGTCAGGGACACTGACATAAGAGGATCTGAGAGGTAGTGGCAGGATTTATTCGAGAGCAAAAGTACAGCCAATAGAAGAAAGGACACGCAGGGTCCAGATCCCCTTTGCAAGGCTGCTGCGCTCAATGAGACATGGGCTGGGTGACATGGTGGGTCTGCCTCAGATAAACCATGGGCAATGTCTCACCCACAACCAGGTGGCTCAGTTCGGTCTCACTGTGGAAGAAGTCTAGCTCAGGCCCTCTCTCGTGCCTACCAGGCCCAATCTCTTTCCCGGATTTTCCAGAGGCTTGTGCCCTTCTCCGATTCAGTTCTATTCCCAGACTTTCCCAGGACAGTCCCTCCCCTTTATCATCACCATTTTGGATCTTTACTTAACGTTCTTTGTAGTTCTCTTTCGTCATTTGGTTTCTACTGACGAAGCCAAATATTTAAGAAAGCTAGAAAAATTCAGGATTCAGTCTGTTAATAGGTGAAAAATAAAACGTTTATTTATTTTTAACTGAACTAGAATTTAACATCCACATGATGTGCACTCAGCAAAGGGAATTTCCCTTCGTGTTTTCTCCCTCTCCTCATTAATCCAGCAGAATGTTGCGGGTTATTCCCTGGGATGACTGATAAGTGTCTTTCCGATCTACTTGGATGTCCAAGGTGACTGTGAAACTGTCCTTTCCTAGTTAATCTGGATTAATCAGGAGTCTGGATCCCTTCTTTCCCTCCCCTTTGTTAATATCTAACTGCCTACTGTAACATTCTGCCCTTTCTCCTCAGGAATTCTGGATCCTTTTGATCTTACAAGGGTAAATGAATGGAGATACTATCTTCTGTAGCTTCTTCCAGATGTATGTGTGTGTGTGTGGGGGGGGGGGGGGGGGGAGGATGCGGTCCTGCCTATGCCTGGGCCCAGAGATCCTTGCAGGGGAGAAGGATTCTGTAAAGTCAGGGTGAGTCTGTTTCTGTCCTTGGAAGGTAGAATATGTGGTATTCAGAGGATGACCCTGCATGACAAGTTTTTATCCTAGAGGTGACAAATTTAATAAGAAGGTTAAAAAGTCATGGTCCAAAAGTGAGAAGGAGAATTATAGCAACTAAAGAAGGTCTGATGAGAGGTAAGAACTAGGTGATAAAGGGATGGACAAACTTCACAGTGTCCTAGATCAGTGGTTCTCAACCTTCCTAATGCTGCAACCCTTTAATACAGTTCCTCATGTTGTGGTGACCCCCAACCATAAAA
This sequence comes from Myotis daubentonii, assembly GCF_963259705.1. Lineage (NCBI taxonomy): Eukaryota > Metazoa > Chordata > Mammalia > Chiroptera > Vespertilionidae > Myotis > Myotis daubentonii. The sequence continues at coordinate 154,681,046 of NC_081841.1, forward strand.
TTATTTTTGTTGCTACTTCATAACTGTAATTTTGCTACTGTTATAAATCATAATGTAAATATCTGTTATGCAGGATATATTTTCGAACGACCCCTATGAAAGGGTCGTCTGACCCCAAAGGGGTCGCGACCCACAGGTTGAGAACCGCTGTCCTAGATGAAGCTGGAGTAGGGGCTCTCCTGAGGAAGGTAAATCACTGGCCTGAAGCCCTCTTGTTTACCATATGCAATTCAAATTAGGCTAAGACAGCATTCTAAGATCTTCCTGACACAGGCTTTTTCAGTCTGAATCTCTTGGGCAGGAAAATGGAAGAGTCAAAGGCTTTCCCCTACCCCAAGTCTTTTGTTTTCGAATAAACAACCCAAAAAGTAATTTCCAAAGTGGCAGAACTTTGGTCCCTTTAATCCCACCTTTTAAATAATTAAGTTTTACATTTCAGAATCAAAGTTGATAGACTGCTCCACCCTTCACCGACTCAACCATCTAGTCTTCTCAACAAATCAGTTCAGCCAAACCACTGGGCATCATTTCAGGAGATGGTGATGCAGATAGGCTTCCAAAGTGAGGCCTACATTGTGTAAAGAAGCAATCAGGTATTTAATAAGGGGTGTGCCTATGGAAACCGAAAAAAAATACAAAACAAAGGTTAATGATCAAAGCAAATTATAAACAGTTTCTGAGTCTGTAAGACTGTCAGTTGAGAAGGTTTTATTTATTTTTTATTTTTTAAAATATATTTTATTTATTTTTTTATAGAGAGGAAGAGAGAGGGATAGAGAGTTAGAAACATCCACCAGCTGCCTCCTGCACACGCCCTACTGAGGATGTGCCCTCAACCAAGGTACATGCCCTTGACCGGAATCAAACCTGGGATCCTTCAGTCCGCAGGCCGGTCCTCTATCCACTGAGCCAAACAGGTTAGGGCAAGAAGGTTTTTAAGTGTAAGGCTGTTGCTGGAATGAAAGCAAGCAGTGACAATTTGGTATACTTTTCTTGTCTGCAGTTTGAATATCTCTGTTGGTGTGCACAACCTTAGGAAAGAAGTTTTAGTTCTCAATAATTCCAAGTCAAAGAATGGGAGAAAAATGAAACATTAGTTTGGAGGGTCATAGCCAAATATTTAAGAAACCTAGAAAAATTCAGGATTCAGTCTGTTAATAGGTGAAAAATAAAACGTTTATTTATTTTTAACTGAACTAGAATTTAACATCCACAACTGAGCATGGCGATTTTATTGAAACATAATTTCTCCCCCTAAAAGAAGCTTCATGTTGTTGTTGTTGTTGTAGTTGTTAATCCTCTCCCAAGGATATTTTTCCATTGATTTTTTTTTTTCTTTAGAGAGAGAGTATAAGAGAGAGGGAAAGACAGAGAGAAACATCTATGTCAGAGAAACACATCAATTGGTTGCTTTCTGCATATGCCCTGACCAGAGAGCCCAGGCTGGGGAGGAGCCTGTAACCAAGGTACATGCCCTTGACTGGAATCAAACCCGAAAACCCTTTGGTCCACAGGCTGACATTCTATCCACTGAGCCAAACCATCTAGGGCATAAGCTTCATTTTATTAAAGATTCAAATTAAGACCAATTTATTTACTGCATTAAGTCTAGTTGTAATTTAGCCTGATTATGTGTGTAAACACAAGAATAGCAATTGATCACACAGGCTCTTTTAAATCTGCTCTCTAGAATTGCTTAAGGAATCTCCAGATTGAACTTGAATTAGCCTCTCAGGGCAAAGAAGCCAAGCCACATGGTTGCCAACAGGTTTTGCCTGCAATTCCTATAGGTTTGGGTACATTTCTCAAGTTCACTAAGCTGCTTATATCAAAATCATTGAAGTTATCATTTGTTCACTTATATTTCTCATGTCTATTTCATTCCATTAGCAAATCCTATTACCTCTAGTTCCTTAAAAAATAAACAAAAAACTAGAATTAATTCAAAATTTTCTATCTCTGCTATCATCTACCTAAATCCACACCACATTTAATTCTGGCCTGTAAATCACAATAGCTTTCTAATTTGTCTTCAGGCTTCTGCTCCTGATGCTTATAATCTGTTCTCCACTTAAATCCCTACAAGTCTACAGAGTGATTTACTTCAAACTAAGTCAGACCACTTGGCTTACTTACTTTAGATAAGTCAGGGGACTTCCACTTTAATTGAAATAAGTTTCATTTTGCTCTCCCAATTTACAAAGTGTTACATAAACTATCGAGCTTGTAGCTTTAGGAGCTATAGTTTGCCAATGCCGGGTTGAGATTTAAGATTTACAATAATATGCAAAATTATGTCAGATGGATTAATTTAAGGGGAGTGCTTGATATATTTTTGTTTTTTATATTCTTCAAATACATTTATTTTTATTCTTTTCATTTTATTTATCTTTTGCAATTACCACCCCAGTTTATACCACCATTTATTTTATTCTTCTGAGTACATACATTTTTTTTTTCTCTTCTGACATTCTTACTTATAATTCTCACCCTTCCAAGGTACATACCGACTACTTTTATCGAAATGTGATTTCTTGCTTTTGTTGGAGATACTGCATCTTCTTTTTTTAATATGTTTTTATTGATTTTTTTTTTAGAGAGAGAGGAAGGGAGAGGGATAGAGAGATAGAAACATCATTGAGAGAGAAACATCGATTGGCTTCCTTCTGCGCATCCCTTATGGGGATCAAACCCAGGAATCGAACCAGTGACCTCCTGGTTCATGGACCAACACTCAACCATTGAGCCACACTGTCTGGGCCAGGCTACTTCCTCTTCTTATGTGAAAAAGAAACACATTTGCTTTCTTATCAAAGTTCTAACCATGGATGACTTCAATAACTAAACCAGAAAGCTGAATTAACTTAGAAAAAATAACAGTCTCTTCCTTGAACATTTGGGTCCATAAAAGAGAATGGTGATTAATATTTATTGGACTTTCATTTTTCCCAATCAATTTTACTCTTTTTACCTTGTCGGCTTTTTTCCCTACTCAACTGAATAACAATATCTAAACTTTTTCAAGCTTCTCATGTATCTTATCTTTTATTCTCACTCACTTTTGTGAAATGAGTTTTATTTCCATCATTAAAAAAAAAGAAGCCAGCCCTAACTGGTTTGTCTCAGTAGATAGAGCGTCGGCCTGCGGACTCAAGGGTCCTAGGTTCGATTCCGGTCAAGGGCATGTACCTTGGTTGCAGGCACATCCCTAGTAGGGGGTGTGCAGGAGGCAGCTGATCGATGTTTCTCTCTCATCAATGTTTCTAACTCTCTATCCCTCTCCCTTCCTTTCTGTAAAAAATGAATAAAATATATATTTTTTTAAAAAAAGAATTCATCAAATGAAAATTTTCTAGCCTTCTCAACACCAAACTTAAAGGCACTATTTGTGTTCATCTTTCTATCCTGACATAATTAGACAGAAGTGTCCCCTCAAGGTCTACTCTAGATGCTTTCCCCGTTGTTTTTATTGTCTTTCTTCCCACTTACTAAACCTCATACTGTTGTTTATTTTCTCTCCATATTCAACATTTTCCTGTCTACTGGATTTTTCCCCATGTTCTTCTTTATCACATCAATACATATGTAATAGCATTAATAAATAAACAATGTATTGATCGTAAAATTATATTAAATGATAATAAAACACAAATCATTTATTTGTACACATTCTTCCATCTATTCCACATATCTCTAAAAATTCCTCTCACCTTTTATATACAGTTAAGTTTCTCAAAAAAGTTTTCCAAACTCCTAATAAAACTTTATCTTCTTTAATTTACTTCCCAATATATTTCAATCTGAATTTCTTTCTTAAAGTCACTGATGACAGGATTCTGATGTGTTCAATTAATACATTTCAGTGGAAAGACTATTTTCCTAAAATCACTAGAATCTTTCTATTCTTAGGATAATCTGTTGGTAATCTATTCTCATTACCAGGCCCCACTTCCCCTGGACGGAAGATTATACTCTGCATCAAAGTCAAAGCAAAGTTACTAAAAATAACATCCTGTACCTTTCTCAAGGAACCTGCAGGGTCTTTTTGTTCTTGCTCACACCAAGTGGCATCCTATTTTGCTGAAAGCTTGCATGTCAGACCGCTTAAAGCCTTGCAGTTTATTTTCCCAGAATCACTCCTACTTGTCCTTAGCATGGCTGCATCTGCAAAAGCCCTATAAATCCCCTTCCCTGTTTAATCTCTTTGAAGCAGTTTCTTTGGAGGCTGCCATCCCTGCTGTGCATCAGTTTACAAAGAGAAAACTTTGTTCTTGCAGACATTCTTGTTTCTTTCAACATGGGCTTATTTACTTATGTATTTATTTTATTTTACCTGTTTCGTTTATTCACATCATTGAACACTACTAGATACTCCATTCTTGAAGCATTTGCTTATGGAAGAAACAATATCCCACTTTTATGTTTCCATTTTATCTCTTGTGGCTACTCTCTTGGCCTCTTTTTCCGTTTTCTCTCTTTTATCTGACTCATATCTTGTGTGTCTCTGGGTTTGGCTTTACAATTGCTATTACCCTAAAATACCCTATCCATTTTCATAACTTCAAGTACAAAATATATCTCAGTGAACTAAAAACGTACATTCTAGTCATTCATATTGAGCATCCGACCCATGTAGCTATTTTCTTTATTAATCCTTTCTATTTGTCAAACAAATCACAGAAAATCAACATGCACAGCTTGAACTCTTACAACCTGGCAACACACTTCCCCTCCAGTTGAGCCATTTTAATAAATAAACTGCCCTTCCCCACCCCCCAGATTTTGCTAACAACAAGTATGACATCTGGCTCTCTCTCTGCCTGGTCTGTCAGTTTCACTCCTGTCCATTCTCTATACCACTTCTCTAGACTCTGGCCCTATCATGTCTATCGAAGTGCAGAACAAAATGCTCTTTGCTGGTCTCTGTGTGACTTTCTGTTTCTTCTCATGCCAATCTTCAGATATCTTTCTCTCTTAAAATCTTCATAATGTGTCTTTGTCTGCTTATTTATTCTGAATTTCCCACAATAAACACATGCCTTGATACATAGTAGGCAATCGATTACTAAAATCATTGTTAAACTCTGTGAAAATATGACAATGCATTTCTGAGTTCTTGAGAATGTAGGGAACATTTTAATATTTAGATGCTAATGAAGGAGGAGGTGCAATTATGGAACCAGTGAGTAAAGTTCCCAGCGACCAGAATATATACTGTTTACAAGGATGACTTTTGTGCTCATTTAGGAAATATAATCTGTGAAAGTAGAAAACTATGATAAGAAAATAAAGCTTTTGTTATAGATGCCATTCTCTACGTGAATGAATACAGTATTAAAAAAAGAACCACTGAGAACCATGGTAAAACTTGTTAAAGACTTTAGACTCCATTAAATTCACATATGATTTTTTAAAAAACAACAACAAAAGAAGAGTTTTTGCACATAAAGTTGACTTAGGGGCATTTTGGTTACATGGCAAAGCCAACAATTTCCCATTGAATCAACCCACTTTTCTTTCACCAGGAAGGGCATTGCCAGACTATTGGTAGTGAATAGCAGCAGATTAGTGGCCTGAATTTAATGTTGGTCAAAATATATTTGCTATTTTCAGAACTGTACATTTCTTCAGCAGCTCCTACTGAAAAGCCAAACTGCCTCTGAGCAGAGAAGGGGAACAACACTCTTTCAATTCAAATAAGACCGAATGAAACCTTATCCTGCCACAAGGGAGCGCTTTGCTTTTTTGTGGATGGCATTGTATCACTTCTCTGCATTACCCATTAATAAAGTCCCTGAACTATCAGTGAGATTATGCGTTATTTGAATACTGAGTTGTTCTCATGCATAAAACTAGGATATGGGGAGGAGGGAAAATAGTTTTTACTGTGAATGCACTGAGCCACTTAAGTGGCTGTCAGGTGTCCCTCAGGTCAACAAAATCTTTTCTCAGTATCCCCTGGGAAGTTTAGAACATTCTTTTGGAAATAAAAATGTTTTTCTTCTTACTCCGACTGCATTTCTTTGAAGCCCACATACACACCTTTATTCAAAGAGTGAATAATCCCCAAAATTCTCCTGGGAGTATCATCATGATGCATACTGATATAATGCAAGACAGAGACAGAATGAGATTTAAAAAAAAAATAGCTGGTGCAGTTAACAAAAACAGTCAAAAATGGTATAATTTAAAACGTTTTGCTCCAGAGTATGTCTCTGTATTAATTTCACCATTAGACAGCCAAGTTTTTTAAAGAAATTTGAGGGCTAGATTAATCTTTACTGTACTTTGTAAACATCATAACCTGTACCACATTTCATCCTGACATTTCCGCCATCCTATCTATGCCATTTAGCTGCTTTATGAGGCTTCATAAACTATATAAAAATAATTGAAACTAACTGGATGAGAAGGGACTGTGTTTACAGGAAGGAAAATAATGTTTTCAAACCAAATATAAAATATGCTACATTACAAAATTGCTTTTTTAGCAATTCAAACCTCATGTGAATTATAATAAAACAGGGAAGATCTACCAATACTTAATAGATAACTTGACTAATATAGATTTTGCTGAATTTAACCATGTGCTTTTTACAGAACAATATGAAAAAAATTCTACTATGTTTGAGAATAAGTAAAGGTTGCAGTAGTGATAACAACTAACATTGACTTTATTTCTTTATTAGAAAATATTGACAATGTCAAAAAGTTCTTTTACAAATAGCTCTTTTAGGTTTTTGCTATGTCATTTAAAATTGGCCATACACCCCAGGTTGGCCCTTTCTATCCATCTTCTCTGCTTAATTTTTTAATCACAAAACTTACCTTAATGTGACATACTATTGTTTATTGGCTGTATCTTCAGGCACTGAAAAATGTACAGGTTCTGCATTCTAAGAAAAATGACTATAAGAGTTAGAGTCATAAGGAAAACATATTAACATACTGGGACTTAACTAGGGCTTCCCAGGCCGGTTAGGTTTAGAAAACATAGTAAATTAATACATTAATGTATAGAGAATTTTTGATCACTGCTTTTATGATAATTATATGATTTATTTGGTAGGCTTTTGTAGGTCCATCAAAAAATCTCTGATTTTGGCAGGCAGCATGGTTAATGAAAGTGGCGAAGGCCTGAATACTAAGACGCCAGGATTTTAGACATACATAGAATATTAATTACTTTTGTTATTTTGGGCAAGTTACTTTATTGCCCCATCTCTTAAGTTAAGGGATATGGACTAAGTGATCTCTAATATATCCCCTACTTTCTTTGATTCTTGACTTTTTCTATTCATTTGTTCATCATTTTTCTCCTTCAATAAATATTTAGTTAGAGCATGCATCTTGTCAAAGAATTAGAAATAAGAAAGATAAAAATGTGATATATATTCAAGTGAAAAATTAACTTAAATGTAAATAAATATATAAGATAAAGTTTAAAAATAAAACAGAATAAGGGAGTAGGGTGTGTGGAGATTACTTTAATGTGGATAATATCAGAAGACATTTCTCAGGAGATAATGTTTGATCTGAGACTGGAATGATGAGGTAGCCAGTCATGTGAAGATTTTAGGGAAAAACATTTCAGTTTGAAAAAAAAAACAGCAAATCCTAAATCTCTGGGACAGAAATAAGCTTAGAATATTTAAAGAACAGGAAAAAAATGTGTATATGGCTGATGCAGAGCACAGTAATTGGAATATGAAAAGTGGACAGAGCTGGGCCATGTTGGACTTTATACCCTAGAATAAAGAGCTTGAGATTTATTTTAAGTGTGAAGGGAAGCCATTGAACATGTTTTCATAGATGAAGAAACACTTTTGATATCTGCGGAAAAGGGATTGCAAATGAGGCAAGAGTAGAAGCAGAGAGCTTAGGTTGTTGCAATCAAATTTGAACTAGGGAGGTAACAGTGAAGAGGTAAGAAGCGATCCAATTTAGAATATATTGCATAGGCAGAATCTATAGAATTATCTGTATTATATGTGAAGTATAATGGGAAGAAAAGGTTCAAGAACAATAGAGTGTGACTTTCTGGATAGTGGTTTTAGTTCTGAGATTAGGAAAGAAGCAAGCTATGTAGAGAGGTAGTGAGGGCATTCAGAAATCATTGGCACTGTATGATAAGAAGGTGTTTCATTGCCAGCTAATAAAGTATAGGCAAGGTACTTGAATAAGTCTAACGACAGTTCCTATTATACATGCATCATTATGGGACAGTTAAATAGGACATTTCCCGTCACAGTCACTAATTATTTGACCTTCTGTTTGCTTTTGTTTCCTTTCTTTTCTTTGTTTTCTTTTGTGGTACAGATTCTAATTTTTTTTTTAATTATGATTTTAAAAGTCTGGAACACTTTCCCTACCCTGAAAGTTCTTATGATACACACCTCTCCTCTTGGGGCTGGCTGGGAAGTCCAAAGCCAGAGGATTCTCAGGGAAACTAACTGAGTCTGCTGTTGTAAGATTTTAAGAAAAAATCCAATATGAAGGTAAATGACTCCCTCTGGGAGACACGATATTAAGCACACGGGCTCTAGTCTAGACCAAAGCCTTCTCCAACAGCCCAAGGCAACAAGGTATGCTTCAGTACTGATGAGCACTAATTCTCAAGGTGACTTCTTTGACATATGAACTTCCAAAGAATCACAGCTGACATATTCTCGAGCTCAGGACTCAGGTGTTTGTTTGTTTGTTTGTTTGTTTCCTTTGCTTTTCAAACAAAGAATGAGTCTGAATGTTTAGGAAACCAGGAAACCCAGCCACTGGGCAGAGCTACTTTGCATACGATTCAGATTATACACACCATTCAGAATTTACAACATCAGTTTAATGCCTGTGAGTGTGGTAAGTGTTGCTTGTTGTTATTTTGGGGGCAGGGGAAGCCAGAGAGACCTGCTTTAAAGGAAGGAGAGGCTCAGGAGCTATTCACACCTTCTATGGAGACAAAAATTATTAGCGATGATAAGATTTAATGATGACCTGATAGCATCACTGGAAGAAAAATGAACAAGCAAGACTTTATTACTAATAATAGTTCACAGTTATGTAGCATTTAATATTTTTAAGGATTTTGATATGAGTTGTGCATATATTGACTCATTTATTTCTCACAATAACCATATGAGGTAAGTATTATAATTATTCTAAGTTTATAGAAGAAACTCTGGCACAGAGAGGTTAAATAACCTTTGCACAGTTACATGGCTTCCAAGTATTATAAGTGTGATTACAACTCAGTCTGGTCCTGGCCGGTGTGGCTCAGTAGTTAAAGTGTTGGCCTGCACACCCAAGGGTCTCTGGTTTGATTCCTGGTCAAGAGCACGTACCTGAGTTGAAATGCAGGAGGCAACCAGTAGATGTGTCTCTCATATCGATGCTTCTCTCTCTCTTATCTCTCTCTCTCTTTCTCTCCCTCCCTCCCTCCCTTTCACTCTCTCTAAAGAGCTGTGTGCCCTTGACCAGGAATCGATCTCATGACCATTTGGTCCATGGGAACAATGCTCTAACCACTGAGAAAACTGGCCAGGGCATGACTTTGGTTTTAACAATTAATTATTTTCATGTTATTTAGTCAGTTAACAAATATCTATTGAAATCTTTGTTGTAGGCTTTTGGGATTCAAGAGTAAACAAAAAGATTCTCACCCTCTCTAAATTTTCTAAGAGAGGGAACAGTTGAGAGGCAAGATTTGCTTATTTCCATCTTTTTCTTAAGAGATAAGAGAACAAACAGCATGGCCCTTACAGTGAATGCTGGATGGATCCAGGCCTGTTAGGAAAGATGACCAAATATGTGTCAGAATACTAAGGCATACTCATTTTATGGGCTCTGACATATCATCCCCACACCAGCAGGCAACGATTGTTCTTCAGTGCCTGCAGGAGTGAACTAAGGTTTTAATCCACTGGAAATCTATGAGGACTGCATGGAGGAGGCCATTCTCTAAAAGCATCAATGTTGTTTTATGGAAACAGATTTTTGTTATTGTTTCGCTTTCACTAACTCTTTGTGGTGTCTATAGGGCATTAAATCAGCTAAAAATTCCTACAACTCTTACTTGGTTATGCTTCAGAGGGAAAAATCATTAATGACAGTAATCTGAGACCTATGTGGAATGAAGAAAGCTACCTTTCAGCACTTCTTCGAATTTTCCCCATTTTGTGCTAAGCAGTATAAGTGGGCTGCTGAACGGTGTTATTGCATCTTCAGCTACCGAGAAAATGGATTCTGTGCTGCTCACTTTAAATAGAATACTGGGATATCAAATAATTAGACACTTTGTGTCTAGAATATCTTCCTTCTGATTTAACACAATGAGCAATTTATTGTGCAGATTAGAGGGTGGGTTCACGTAATGTTTAGCTGTTGTCTTGAAGTGATAACTTTTTCATGCGCTGGTTATTTGTCTTGTTTGGATGAGGATGCTTATTTATGAATGTTTTCCAAAGACTAGACAGAGGAAGGCGGCTCTGCGTTTTAGACAAATCAATAAAAACACACATGCATAAATAAGTGAAACACATCTGTCAAGCCGTTTTACTATGATCTAGTTAAGACTTTTGTTTTATCACCTTTAAAATGTTTTCAAAACATTCACGACCATTACAATTTGATATTTGAAGTTTGCAGGTGTTTATGTCGCCGCTTGGTTGAGAAGAATAGTGTGAGATCTTAGCAGCACAAACTCAGACATTTCAGAGAGCCATTTTTAGACCTATTTTCTTCTCTATTTTTATTAGTAACCTTGCAACTCAGTATGAGATCTCCTCTGTGTAAATTGACAGTGTGCCAATGCTGTGGTGTGAAATTGTAGTATGCAACTTTGCCCCAAGGAATTTAGCAGTCTGGAGTTGAACTTTGATAAAAATGAGTGGATGATTTCTCCCCAATGGGAAAAGCTGAATGGCCTGGTGTGCAAGACATTAGATGGTGAGTCAGAAGTCATAGCCTTGTCACTTACTTGCTGTGTGACCTTGGGCAAATCAATTAACTTCTCTGTGCCTCAGGCTCTCCATCTGTATAATGAGGACCATGATACCTACCTTAAAAGGAAGGTGAAAGGATTAATGAGGCAATGTCCGGAAAACACATTAAGCTCCGTGGAAGAGAGGTGCTCTATAATTACAAGCCATTATTACTGAATTTAAAAGACAGTAAAATGGAACCATTATTTTACTTTATCTTCACCTGTAGAAGTTATTTCAACTGAAACAGTATTAGAGAGAATCTTAAGGCTGAATGGCTTATTTAAAATGCTTGAATTTTTAAAAATTTCTTTTAATTATACATCATACCGGATTTTCAATTTAATGGACCTAAGAATTAAGAGAGTTCTGTACACTGAGAGAATATAGTCACTAAATGTTGCACTTCAGATGGCCCCATATTTATTCCACTGGGTAGATAGTGATGAGCCTGTTTCATCTCTGGGAGATTATTATCTATTTGATCTTTAGAGTCTTAAAAGAGTGTTTCTAAGGCCTCCCTACTAACTGGCTCTAGATTTTAGTGAAACAGGCTTTCAGATTTAACTAAAGAACTTTTTGCTCAATTTAACTGCAATTTTTAAAATTCTCTATGGAACAGAGTCATTTTACACATCACATTAAATTTATAATGCTTAAGGAGAGCTATTAGTTATATTTGTGTCTCAATGCTAAATAACTATAATTTCCCATTATTTTTCAATGATCCATTTTTGTGCAATACTGCTATCTCTTTCAACTCTGAATCTCCTTCAGTGTTTCACAGTACTTTACTAATGCAAAGTCCATGCTGTAAAGAAATACAGCTTCTTCTAGTTTTGTCACCAACTAGTTGTTTGAGCTCTTTGTAAATTACTTAATCTACCAGTTAGTTAGTTTACTTATTGGCAACCAGAATAGGTGGGACCACATCACAAAGGTGGATTCCAGCACTCATATCCTACACTGATAGATATTTTTTATTCTTTTCCCACTAGTTTATTGAGTGTCAATCAGGTGTTCCAGACCTTTCATATGATTTGACTTATTAAATCATTTCAACAATTACCTTTTTTTATTGATAAGGGAACTGATTTAAACATGTTGCTTATAATTAAGTGTCTAGCCATTAAAGTCCTACAGCCTTGGTATTAAATATAATTAAGTCAGTTGCCTAGGTTTCATTTTGTCCATGTGATCTAATAATACTTATGTCAAAGATATAATGAGAACTAAACAAGATAATATGTTATAAACACTTAACATATGCTTGTTATATTCAACATTTGGTAACTGGTAGTTTTCTGGTTGTGATTGTGATTGGGATTGTGGTTAATGTTACTGATTCATTATCTTATGTAATACATCTTGAAGGTAGAGCCATAATTTTGATGCAAATTTGTCCATAGCCCAAAACCAGTGATTATTTAGAGTCTTTAGCTATTTTTTAAAGTGTCAAGGACAAAAATCTTGTTAGAAATAATAGATAATTTCTCAGTTTCTTTGTGCCTTTCTTCAAAGTAGCTGAGACTACATAAATCAGGTATTGGATAAAATTCCTGTTGAGAAATTTGCTCTATTCCTTATACTATATATATCAAAGAATATATATTTACATACATATTTCAAAAGATATTTTTAAAAGCTTGATATTATTACTCAACAGTCAGTTGGTAAAATGTATAAAGTTAATGACGAGAATAAACTAAATAACCAATCAATTCATTTATTTTTATCTCCAGAGTAGCATTTCCATGATTTGTTATCATCGACATTGTGCCTGGAGTATGGAGGCTATAAATCAGCAGTTCTCAACCTGTGGGTCGCGACCCCTTTGGCGGTCCAATGATCCTTTCACAGGGGTCGCCTAAGACCATCCTGCATATCAGATATTTACATGACGATTCATAACAGTAGCAACGTTACAGTTATGAAGTAGCAACGAAAATAATTTTATGGTTGGGTCACAACATAAGGAACTACATTTAAAGGGCCAGAAGGTTGAGAACCACTGCAAAGTCATCCCTTTCTTACCAGACTGTAAGTAATTTTTGCTTTATCCCCCCTCTCAATTTCAATGACATATAAATTCTGATCCTTCAAAGGTTCCCCTTGAATTTTGAACAAAACTGAATTTTCTTGAGAAGTATATAGCCAAGTAGGGCAGTGATACATGTACCAATCTGACTTGGATGCAAAGTAAAAATGTTATATTTGCCATAAAGGAGGTGGAGAAATGGCTTTTCAGATTTAGCAATGGATGAGATCTCTGCCAGAATATAGAAACACAATTTTCTGTAAAAAAAAAAAAAAAAGAAAGAAAGAAAGAAAAAGGAACAATTTAAATGCAGCCCTGAATCAGGATACGTAGGATTCAGAAATGGATAGATAAAATTTTACTCATTTTTTCCTCTGTGCATTTTTTTTTCACATTTCTGAATTCTTCCAGATCTATGAAGTGAGCATCATTTTTCTAAGGCTAAATGGAATTCAGAGAGGGTAAGGCACTTGACTAGTACTGATAAAACAGGATTGGCCAGTTTCACTATCCAAAACTATACCTTAGGTGCCTAGGGACTAGGGATTGAGTGGGAGGCAATACAAATCAGAGAGCAGTTCACTTTGGAGAAAGTTACCTAGGTCTCTTTAATCTTACCCCATTCATAAAGGGCCAGGCTGGAAATGACTTGGCTGCTCAGATAATACAGAGCCCAATTCCCATGGTTTGCATTTTATGAATCACTGTGTGACCACAGTCTCTAGCCATCACTCCTTGCCTTATTTTCTCTCTGCAAAACAATTTATGTCAGAGTTAGTTATAAAATCAGAGATATCTTGGCTCAATTTGTGATGATAATTTGAGATGTGTATCCATGGGAAATTTTTAAAACTTTCTTAATTTAACTTCAATATTCATATAATTTTGATAGTTTTATTTATCTCTTACTATTTTATAAAGGTTTAAAATAATATATGATAAAATTTAATGACCATTCTGTCAAGCAGGAATAATACCAGTTATTATTAGCGTTATTTTAAAAATAAAATAGATAAAGTAAATAAATGATGGCAGTGTTTTGTAACAGATGAGAATTTGGATACTGAGAAAAAAGTATGTTATATATAAATATATATAAATAGTAACATATAATACATTATATAATATACATTTATATAATATTTATATAGTATACATATAAGCATATAATATTTATATAATATATAATATTTATATAATATATATAAATATATAATGTATATATAGCTATTTAGCCTCTGCACACTGTCTAGTATGTAGTAGCTGCTTGGTAAATATTAACTCATAGTCCATACAGCTCTATATTAGTAATTCTTGAAATAAGGAAATATCTACCAGTTTGGATATATTGTTTTAAATATAATACTTATATAAAATCAATTCATAACTTCTACAAAGTTTACAGAAAACACAAATGACACCCCATAATTCTGACACATAACGATATTGTAGTGCAGCTGAAACACACCAATTCATATGTACAGAAGCACACATATACAACTGTTGTCACATTTCATTTAATGATTTGGTTGATTTTTTACTTATCATTTTATAGTATTTATTTCTTTTGCCATTAAATTATTATACATGACATAATCACCATAATCTAATTAAGTAGTCATCTATTCTTGAGCATTTGAGTTATTTTTTTCTAGACAAAAATAATGGTTTCAGGCATAAATCTTTGACTCCTTCCCTGATTATTTACTTTTTAAGGAAAAGTTGCCATTTTAAAAAATGAAATTGCTAGACTCGAAGATATGTATATATTTTAAAGGCTATTCATACATCATTTCGGACTGTCTTTTGGAAATACTGTCTGTCTCATTAGTCAGCATTCTTCACCTTCTCTGTACTATTTGACAAAGAACTTCAGTTTTCTTTCTTTTGTTCTTTCTCTAACTGGCAGCTACTCTGGAATCTCATGTGAAACTTTCCTACTGAATGTCAAAGCTCTGAAGATCATCCACACAATTTTCTGTGTATGATGAAAGTCTTATTATTTATTAGAGCAGGAAAATGGTTTTATTTGCTTATATTCTTTATTTTCATGATATTATGAATTTAAAGTATGAGGGAAGTTTCTCTAGAATTGAGAGATTTAAACCCATCTTTCTAAATCTAGAGAGATTCAGCATGCCAAATTTAGCAAAGTATACACATTGATTTATATTCTCTTTTATTGAGCTTAGATTGAAAATATTCCTGCCACTAAAATGCCTATCAATATTAGTGCCAAAAGCCTAACATTGCTATAGGAAGAGTACTTTGCAATCTGAAACTCCTGGAACCCTCAAATCTCTTTCAGCAATAACTTAAATTTAGTCTTTTGGGATACAATTACTGTGTGTGCTTGTGTCACTCTTCTAAAATCAGCTACTTTTATCTATAGCTCTCCAAAATTAACTTTGCATTAGGAGCTAAGAAAAAAAATAAGAAGAATAATACACCTACCAGTTCATTGAAAGCAAAATTATAAAAATGTGAGCATTGCTCATATCTATTGCTACTTTTCAAAAAATGGATTTGTATTTTTCATTTTAGTAACTAATTGCCTATGACTGTATATGTTAAAGTAATCAAGGGTAGCATGAAGATATATAATGATGCTATAGAATGAATTTTTATATTCCCCCACCCCCCCAATACATAGGTTGAAACCTAATCCCCCATGTGATAGTACCTGCAGGTGAGACTCTTGGGAAGTGATTAATTAGGTCATGACGGTTCTGCCCCCATGAATGGCATTAGTGCCCGTATAACTAGGTTCCAGGGAGCTTCCTTGACTCTCCCTGCATGTGCGGACACAGTGCGAACAGCAAGCTATGAACCGGGAAGTGAGCTGTCACCAGAAATCAAGTCTGCTGGTGCCTTGATGTGGACTTCTCAGCCTACCAAACTGTGGGAAATAAATTTCTGTTGTTCACAAGCCTTTCAGTCTATGGTACTTTGTTACAGCAGCCTGAATGGATAAGGGAAGCAATACTTTCACATTTGGGGAGCAAGATTTACTTTGATATAATTTAGTATGATAAGGAACGTAGAATTGAATACTAAACAAAGATAAACTATGCTGGGATATTCCTAGTTTGTAGCAATGATGTTGAGTTAATATTTCTGCTTTAGTTGTAAACACTAAGAGTTACATAATTTAAGAATTTACTGCATTTTATTTTCAATGAACTGGTCATGTAAGATATATTTCTCATAAGACTCTTTAACATCATTATTAACCTCTCCTATAAGAGACAACTATTACATGATAAAATTCATAATTCCTGAAGTCAGGTTTACAATTCTTCTGGAGAAAAGGCCTGTCTCTTAAAAACAAAATGACTTGGTGGGCTATATGGGCATGAAAAATTAGGACAATGGGCGGGTTCATGTAGGACAGAGTTTATAAAATAGAGCTAGAGTCTAACTACTTGAAAATAATGTAAAATTGTGCATTCCCACTCCCCCCCACCCCTGTTCAATATGAGACCATGTGTGGCTCAACAGTATTAGAGGGGGAAGGAGAAGAGCCCTGCAAGGGACAGAGGTTGGAGAAGCTGAGAAAGGCAGAATTCAGCTGTGATCAATGCAAAGTTGACCAGTGTGCTGTGTTCAATGTATAGGCACCTGCAATACCCACCACTCCTCGTTATTCAAGTAAAAGTCAGGCAAACACACTCACTGTTAATACTATTTTATAGGGAAACGTTTCTAGAAGAATCCTGGGGGAGGAGTAAAACTGTGTGGAAGGGAAGTGACATACAAAAGGCTGAATCATAAATGCGGAAATTGGGAATTCAGAAACAACATGAACATGGATGGAAACAGGCATTGAGGGTTACCGTCAGTTCTCCAAGTATCCCCATATTCACTTGGAAGGGCAGTAAGTTTCCATTAAATGCATTGAAAGAAGTTGGCATAATCTTATTTAAATCCTCACCAACAATGTGACCCCAATCATTTTGAAAGACTGGGGGGGGCTGATATTTGAATTTTGTCCTAAAATGATACCTTATACCAAATTTAGCCTTACAGAATATCATCATATCTGTTTCTAGCATATATGGTTTCCTACTTAGAATGTTAAAAGATATTATGTCTCTTTATAATATTAGTATTTGCGAGTTCAGTGTAATTTGGCTTTTGTTAATCTATTTACTTGCTTATTTCTCATTTATTAAAAATAGGGAATAAGCACATACTTTATATTAAATTATTGAACAGATAATTTGATAAATATTAAGGACTTACTAATTGCCAGAACTGTTGATAAAATATTTAGGAAAATATGCATGATCTCATGTCCTATAGAGATCACATTCTGCTGAGAGAGCCAAATAAGAGGACAATAGGAAAGGCAATCATGCTATGTGCCACAAAGCAAACACATATCCTATGTGTTATGGGAACATCAGATTTAGGAGGTCAGAGAAGAAACTCCTTAAGTGTATTTTGCCTGAGCTGAAATCTTAATGCTGCACAAGATGTAACTGATGAAGAGGAGAAGCAAGAGCAGTACAAGGGGATGGAATAACAAGTAAAAAGTTGGTACTACAGGAGGAACAGGTAGGGTTTTCCAGAACTATAAGATATCTGTACAGCTGGAGATTTCAGTGAAAGGGGCACAAGATATGAATACACCTGCAGCTGTAAGAAGGGTCTCATTTTATACTGGGCCTTTCTGGCCTCATTCAATAGTTTGGGCTTTGTTTATTTACTAGGGGCCCAGTGCATGAATTGTGCACCTTGAAAGGAACTGTGGGCCACGAGGCTGTAGTGGGCACAGGGGTGGGTTGCGGCTCATCCTTCATGCCCCCACCCGGCACCTCTTGCCGTGGCCCCTGTCTGCCAGCAGCCCCGCTCCCACAGCCGCCACTCCCACATGCTCCCGCTTGCGCCTGCTGATGACACGGAGTGATTGGGGCTGATACCATTAGCAGGTGCAAGTGGCAGCTGATGCCCTGATAAACCCTCAGGAGCAGAGGCAGGTGGAGAAGCCCTCAGGGGTGATCGGGACTGGCGCCAGGTGTGAGCGGGGCCAGCACCTGCAGTGGGTGCAAGCAGGGCCATCGCTGGCAGAGGGTACAAGAGGTGGCTGCCAGCCCCAATCACCCTCCCCCCAGGAGCAGGGGGAGGTAGAGAAGCCCTGATTGCCCCTAAGGGCTGGCAACTGTGGCTTGCACCCACTGATGCACTAAGAGAACGGGGCTAGCGCCAGGTGCCAGCAGCAGGTGTGAGCGCAGGGCAGGACTACATCGCGTGGGAGCAAAGAATTTTCAGTAACCACCAGAGGCTCGCCCCAATGACAGCAACCAGCGCCCCACCTTGGTCAGGCACCCCTGCTCACCTGCTCAACAATCCCGCCAGGCTGATGCCCTCCATATTCCACGCTCTGTCACCTGCTGCTGATGCCCTCTGTGTTCCGTGTGTGCCCCCTGGTGGTCAGCGCATGTCATAGCAACCAGTTGTTCGGTTGTTTGATTGTTCTGCCATTTGGTCTATTTGCATATTAGGAATATATATATATATATATTATTTTTTTATTTTAAATTCATCTTTATTGTTGAAAGTATTACAGATGTCCCTCCTTGCCCCCCCTCACCCGTTGACCCCCTCCTTCCCACTCCCATCTATCCCCTCTTCAGGTCTTTACCAACCATTATCTGTGTCCATGGATTATGCATATATGCACGTAAGTTTTTTGGTTAATCTCTTCCTGCCCTCCCCCTCCCCTTCCCTCTGAGAATCAACAGTCCGTTGTGTGCTTTCATGTCTCTGAATATATTTTGTTTTTCAGTGCCTTTTGTTCATTAGATTCGACATATGAGTGGGATCATGTGATAATTGTCTTTCTCTGACTGGCTTTACAAAACAAAGAGCTTTTGCACAGCAAAAGAAACCAGCATCAAAATGAAAAGGGAACCCATTCAATAGGAGAACATATTTGCCAATGATACATTTGATAATGGGTTAATTTCCAAAATATATAAAGTACTTATACAACTCAACAAAACGAAGACAAACAATCCAATAAAAATTGGGCAGAAGACCTAAATAAATATTTCTCCAAAGAGGACATGCAAATATCCAGGAGACATATGAAAAAGTGTCAATTGTCACTAATCAACTGAGAGATGCAAATTAAAACCATAATGAGGTACCACCTCATACCTGCCAGAATGGCTACCATCAATAAATCAACAAACAACAAGTGCTGGCAAGGATGTGGATAAATAAGAACCCTAATACACTGCTGGTGAGAATGCAGACTGTTACAACCACTATGAAAACAGTGTGGAATTTCCTCAAAAAATTAAACCATGAAACTGCCATTTGACCCAGTGATCCCATTTCTAAGAATATAGCCTAAGAAGCCTGAAACACCAATCAGGAAGAAAATAGGCACCTCTACATTCATAGCAGTGTTATTATAACAGATCTGGAAACAGCTCAAGTGCCCAACAGAAAATGAGTGGATAAAAAAGCTGTGCCACATTTACACAATAAAATACTCTGCAGCTATAAAAAAGACAGATCCCCTACCCTTTGAGATGGTACTGAGGGACCTAGAGAGTATTATGCTAAATGTTGGCTTCATTTTAGGAGCAATTATATATTAAAGAATTTAAGTGTGCCTAAAAGAGGCAGGAGAGCTGATATTTTCATTTCAAAGACAATCCCTATTTCTAACTGTAGAATTTAGATTGGCAGTTTGAGGAAGCAAGATCATCTAGGAGTCTATTACAGACATTCAGATATGTTTTAAGAGTAATGTGGGTTATCATCATCACTGGTGGAAATGGCTACAGTGAATAAGTTTGAGGTAAATAGCTAAACTTCAAAACAAAAGTAAATTGGATATTTGGAGGGATAGGCAGAAGAATGGGGGTGCTTAAGAATGTCTTTGTGTTTCTTCCTTGCAGTACTCAATAGGTGGTAGAGTCTGTCAATAACACCAAAGCTCTGAAGAAGGACAGATATGGGAAGAAAAGGTTATGGATTTAGTTATAACAGGCTGAAACAACTGATGACTGTTAAACAGTTACAGGCACTGTTAATAAATAGTTGTACATGATAGTCTGAAATAGAAGAAAAAGTCTAGGCTAGCTGCAATGACTTCTGGCATCAATTACACAAATTTGGGCCAAACCTCATAGGTTAAGGCAGTGGTTCTCAACCTTCCTAATGCTGAGACCCTTTAATACAGTTCCTCATGTTGTGGTGACCCCCAAGCATAAAATTATTTTCATTGCTACTTCATAACTGTAATTTTGCTACTGTTGTGAATCATAATGTAAATATCTGATATGCAGAATGTATTTTCATTGTTACAAATTGAACATAATTAAAGCATAGTGATTAATCCAAAAACAGTATGTAATTATATATGTGTTTTCCGATGGTCTTAGGCGACCCCTGTGAAAGGGTCACTCAACCCCCAAAGGGGTCGCGACCCACCGGTTGAGAACTTCTGGGTTAAGGTAATAGTCTTCCAGGAGACTACTTTCACTTCCAACACAAGCTACAAGTGTTGGGGTTCCCAGGCCAACCTCAAACAGCTGACTTTTGAACAGCTGACTTCTAATTTGGGGGATACCACTGTTTCTTGAGGTTTAATAATTCACTAAAACAGCTCCTATCACTCAGGAAAATGCTATATTTACCACTATAGTTTTATTATAGCAAGTGGATTCAAAACAGAGCCAGCCAAAGGGAGAGCTGCATAGTGCAAGATTGGAACAGTTCCAACTGTGAAACTTCTCTTGCTTTTCCTCCTGGAGTCAGGACACGTGAACCTCCCAGCTCACTGATGTGTGACAGAGTATTGTCAACCACAAAAGTTGACCTAAGCTCAGCATCTAGAGTTTTTACTGAGCTCTCACTCATTGCATAGGCATGACTGATTAAATCACTGGCCACGTGACTCAAACTCAAAATTGTCCCTCCTTTCTTCCCCAGAGGTCAAACTGATAATCACTTGGCTCAAAATCCCATCCCTCTAATCACATAATTGGGCTTTCTGGCATGGTCCGCCCCATCCTGTCATCTCATTAGCCCAACCACCCTAAGGGCCCAGGCTGAGTCACCTGGTTAGCATATACCATCAGCTATGGTATGAAAGGACCACCATGAATATCAAAAACACTCCTATCACTCAAGAAATTCCAAGGATTTATAGGTTACCACTCAGGAACCAGGGACAAAGGTCAGTTATTTTATTACATACTAACAATGCAACTTTGTGAGAACTCTACATCTAGGCCTTTTACAACTGTGGCTATAGATAAGCTTATCCAAGTATTTGAATGTTGAATTTTGGAATGGTTTTAAGACTACACTGAAGTTTTAGACTCTCCCACATTTAATGCTTAGGTTGAGGAAGGTGAGCCAATAAAAAATGGAAATAAGGAGTGGCTAAAGATGTAAGAGGGACCTAGGGTAGCTATCCAAACATTCGAAGAGATCAGACATGCAACTGTTTTTGAGATGTCTTATAAGAGGAGGCCTAAGAATTTTTCTTTTTATTTACCCTCTTGGATGTAATGTTGACTTTTAGCAATGTGGTTTTGGTCCCTGGATGGGAGCTAAGTATGATTCAGCAAGTATGGACAAAAACTTAAGGACATGTGTCTATGAAAGGAAAGAATACAGGTCCTCCAATAGTTGTAATAATGTAAAGAGTTTAGGGTATAGGTCTTCCTTGGTTTGGTTTGTTTTTACCTAAGGAAAATTAAAAGGTTTTAAACGTGAACAAGAAAAAATAAAACATTAGAGAATGTGATATTAGTTTTAAAAGAAAAGCTGTGATTGGTTCTAGAGGATTTGGAAAAGAAGAAAGTGAATTACAGATGGGAGAGTTTTACATAAAGGGAGGAACAAGAGGAGAGGGAATTATCATAGGTAAAGACAGAATCATTCCATGACAGGCTCTCATGTGGGCCTTGAGCACAGAGCAATGAACAAAGTAGAAGTAACTCTACTTAATGGAGCTTATAGTCTAGTTAAAAAAATAATATTAAAGAGGAAAATAACCTAACGCACACAAAAATGACCAATGAGAACAGTGTAACCGAGGAAACAAATAGAGTCTAGAGGTAGAAAACAAACATATGAACAGAACAAAACAAACAAATAAGTGGGCTTATAGAGAGGACTTTGGGAGATTCTTAAAGCTGACATTTAGATAAAAGTTGAAAGGGCCAGCCTTGTAAAGACATGGGCATGAGAGAAACAAGAGGAAGAATAGCTCTTATACCAAGCATGTCAAACTCAGATTTAAGTTTATGTGGGCCACACAAAAAACAAAAGCTTCAATTTTCATAGAAACATAGTTTTATTTTGATAGAGACATGCTGAATGCAGAGGGCTGAAATAAATGACTAATCATTAACATAAAATAATAGAACATTTTAATAAAAAATAATATTTTTTTCTTGAACATTTACTTACCAGACACTGAATAACTCCACAAATTAATAAGCATAATGCAAATAAACCTATCTTTCTTGTTCTCCGAAAGCGAAATATTTCCTGTTGCACACACCAAACAAGTCAGTCCAAGACTAATGATGTGGCAATTGGCTGCTAAAATATTCGCTGCTAGTATTAGTGGAGAGAAATGGTGTGCCTGCACATAAGGCGTGTAGGGAAATGAATGCAACACGATTATAGTAATCAGTCATTAGCGAATGTTATAGTTCATTATTAATAACTAGAGGCCCGATGCATGAATTTGTGCACAGGTGGCGTTCCTCTTGGTGGTCTGCAGGGATCGGGCCAAAACCAGCAGTCCAATGCCACCTGCAGCTCCTACCTCCTGCTCCCGCTCATCCCAGCCCCAATGTGCCTGCGGCAGTTTCCCCCCCAATCAGTCTCTATCAGCAGAGGCTCACACTGCTGCAGCAGAGCTCACCAGCCATGAGCCCTGCTTCTGATGCCCTCCCAAGGGGAGTGGCCTGCGGGATTGGGCTGAAACTAGCTCTCTGACATCCCCCAAGGGGTCCTGGATTGTGAAAGGGTGCAGGCCAGACTGAGGGACCCCACTGGTGCGTTTTTGGGCCAGGGAGGGACCGCAGGAGAGCTCCAGGGTGTAACCGGCCCATCTCGCTCAGTTCCAATGGGCCAGACCCTAGCAGCAAGCTATCCTACTGGTTGGAGCATCTGCCCCCTGGTGGTCAGTGCACATTATAGAGAGCGGTTGAGCAGCTTTAGCATATCATTAGCATATTATGCTTTGATTGGTTGTTTGGTTGTTCTGCCATTTGGTCTATTTTCATATTACCCTTTTATTATATAAGATTATGTATAACAGGATATTGTAAAAATTAAGTTACGAAATTTTTATTAAAACGTTTCTTACATATCATTATATTGGCTGGGCCACTAAAATTTTCCTTGTGGGCCGCATGCAGCCTGCAGGCCATGAGTTTGACATGCTTACCTTACACTATTACAAAATTTTACTGGGCAGTGTTTTAATCTATGAAAGTATGTAAGTATATTTATCTTCTGATAAAGATATGAAAATATGACATTGACAAGGTATTTTTAATGGTTGAAAAATAATAACTGAAGTCATGTTTCAAAAATACATGTACGTAGGTGTTATTCAAATGCATATATGACCTATGGAGTCTGAATCTGTTCCATGAAGCTATTAAGATAATAGAGATAATTAGTTATTTCAAGAAATATCCAAGTGCTTAATATTAACTGATCTCCATTCTATGTCCAAGTTACAATGAATAAAACAGATAAAACCCTTTACCTCACTGAGAGACAAACAATTTTTAATCTCTGTTCAAAATGGCAATTATTAAATCTTCAGTCTCACTTTAATGTTATTTAAACTCATCAAACTTACATTAAAAATAACATAGTCAGATTCTGAATTCTTAAAATTTGCTAATTTTTTAATCTCTAATTTAAAATTCTGTTGTCTATACAAATCTTAATTTTATTTTGAATTAACTTCTTTTAAATTTTCTCATTGGATTGCTTTAACAAAGGCTTTATAGAAAAATTACCTACCAAATCTTAGTATCATGAGCTATTCAAGTGCAGTATATTTGTGTTGCATGTATGCCTAAATATGGACTTGAAAAAACAGCTTTGCAGAATTATTTTTTTTACAGATGTTCCAAATTCTTTTGTATTTTATTTTCAAATAAAATTGTTTGTTTTCCTCACTGGTGATGTAGCATGAGTCAGGTGTATGATTGATATAATTTATATAGAGAGAATGGATAAACAACTAATAATAGATAAACAATAAGGGCAAACTTAGTTTTGTCCTATAGCAGTAAACCTTACCAGCAAAGATGCAAACCTCATGCTTCTGAGCAAAAAAATAAAAATAAAAAAAGTTCAGGAGAATTTGGTTTTATATTGGCACATCTCCTGTGTATGCCAGGCACTAGCTACTGCCTTCAACTGCATAATTTAACACTAGGAACTCACTCTTTCTTAATGACACCATCCTTTGAGCAATATACTAATAGATCATGGGCTGATGATGTTCATTAGTGATGAATCACAATAATATATCATTTTCTCTGTCACACAGGTGTTTTATCAGATTAATTTCATAGGTGCAATGACCTGTGATGATGATGCATTGCTTAAGGATGGTGCAATTCAGAAAGAAATGAAATTGGAAATTAAACCTGCATTCTATGACTTTGAGGCTCTATTTAAAATGTTTATAGAGGCCTGGCTGGTATGAGCATCATTCAGTACATAAGAAGGTGTCAGGTTCGATTTCCCATTCAGGACACATACCCAGGTTAAGGTATTAAATCTGCAGTTTGGGTGCCTGTGAGAGGCAACCAATTGATGTTTCCCTCTCACAATGATGTTTTCTCTCTCTCTCTCTCTCTCTCTCTCTCTCTCTCTCTCTCTCTCTCTCTTTCTTCTCTCTAAAATCAATTTAAGAAACTTTGTTTAAAAAAAAATCTAAAAACAATAGATGTAAATGAGACGTGCACTTAAATATCCACCATTCTAGTGTTTATAATGGACAAAGTGAGCAGCTTATATTTCTATTTACAAATGATTTTTAAAAATGCACACACATTGAAATCTTAAAACTAAAGCTTCTGACTTTTGAGAAGAGGTCTATCTGGGTATCAAATCATCAAACTCATATAAGATAGTTTTATGTAAAATTAAAAAAATTATCTTTTTCTTTGTACTGAAGTAAATTTTTAAAAGTTAGCAGTTTAATTTATTTTTAATTTTGACACTTAGCAAAGCATATATTTGGTGACTTACATATTAAGTCAATAACAAAATGTTTTATATAGTCAATTTGGATCAATTTAAACTGATTTTTGAAAGTTTACAATATATATCTAGGAAAAAAGAATATATTAAAATGATATGTTTTATTATTATATGTGAATAACATTTTTAAAACATCATTAAGAGAGAATTTTAATTAGACTTCCCATGGTGATAATGAAAAAAGTGTTAACTATATTCTTATTACATTTTCATTTTCAATTATAAAATTGAATCTTAATTAGTATCCTATTAAATTACTTTTGTATGATTATTACCTATATATAATTGAAGACATGTTCCCCCTTTATTACCTCTCCCAAGACCCTTCCCTCTGGTAACTATCATACTGTTGTCTGTGTCTATGAGTTTCAGGTTTATATCTCACATATGAGTGAAATTATATGATTCTTAGCCTTTTATGGCTGACCTACTTTGCTTAACATAATATTCTCAAGGCCCATCTATGTTGTCTAAAATGGCAGGATTTCATCTTTTCTTAAGGCTGAGTACTATTTCGTTATATATATGTACCAAGCTTTCTTTAGTCAGTCATCTATTGAAAGACACTTCGGTTGTCTCCATGTCGTAGCCAACATGGATAATGCTGCAATGAACATAGGGGTACATATATCTTTGTGAAAAATGTTTTAGAGTTTTGGGAGCAGATACTCAGAAGAGGGGTTTCTGGGTCACATGATAAACTCTATTCTTCATTTTTTGAGGAATGACTATACTGTTTTCCTTAGTGGCTGTACCAGTTTACATTTCCACCAGCAGTGAATGAGGGTTCCTTTATCTCCATAACCTCTGCAACACTTTTTATTACCTGTCCTGTTCATAAGAGCCATTCTAACAGGTGTGAGGTGTATCTCATTGTAGTTTTGATGTGCATCTCCTAATGGCTAGTGAAGTTAAGCATCTTTTCATATATCTGTTCGTCATTTGTATGTTTTCTTGGGAGAAATGTCTGTTCAGATCCTTTGACCATTTTTTCAATTGGATTGTTTGTTTACTTGGTGTTAAGTTACATGAGTTCTTTATGTATTTTCCATATTAACCCCCTGTTAGAGCTGTTGTTTTGGAAATATCATCTCCCTTTTGGTTGGTTGCTTTTTTTTTATTGGTGTTTTTTGTGTGTGTGTGTTTTGTGTGTGTGTGTGCGCGCGCGCGCGCGCGTGTGTGTGTGTGTGTGTTTGTTTTTTTTGTTTGTTTTTTTGCCCTGCAGAAGCTTTTAATTTGATATAGTCTCATTCATTTACTAGTATTTTTTGCCTTTATTTCTCTTGCCTTTGGGATCAAATTCATAAATATTGTCTATAACCAAGTACTGTTTTCTTCTATGTAATTCATTGTTTCAGAGCCTTTAATTAGGTCTTTGATCGATTTTGAATTAATTTTTGTACATGAGGACAAACTACTCTAGTTTTGTTCTTTGGCATGTGGCTTTCCAATTTTCTCAGCAATATTTATTAAAGAGGCTTTCTTTTCTCTATTGTGTGTTTTTTGGCTTCCTTATCAAAATTATTTGCCCATTTAGACGTGGTTTTATTTCTGGGCTCTAATTCTGTTCCATTGGTCTATGTTTTTGTTTTTCTGCCAATACTATGCTGTTTGATTATCATTGCTTTGTAGTATAACTTGAAGTCAGGTAGTGTGATACCTCTGGGTTTCATTCTTATTTATCAAGATTGCTTTTGCTATTTTGGGTCTTTTGAGGTTCCATACAAATTATAAATTTTTGTTCTATTTTTTAAAAATGACATCGGGCTTTTGATGGGGATTACACTAAATCTGTATATTGCTATGGGTAATTGGACATTTTAACCATGTTGATTCTTGCAAACCATGGATATGGGATATCTTTCCATTTCATCGTGTTTTTTCAATCTTTTTTAATAATGCTTTGCAGTGTTCAGTATATAGGTTCTTCACATCTTTTATTGAGTTTATTCTTAGGTATTTTATTTTCTCTGTTGCCATTGTGAAAGGAATTTATTTTTTCTTTTATTTTTTTGAAATTTCATTGTTAGTATACAGGATTTTTGTATATTGATTTTGTAACCTGAAACTTTATTTGTTTTTTGTTTCTAATACTTTTTTGGTGGGTTCTTTAAGGTTTCTAAATACAGAATCATGTCATCTGCAAAGAGTGACACTTTTACTTCTTCATTCTCAATTTAAATATATTTTTATTGATTTTAGAAAGAGGAAGGGAGAGGAATAGAGATATAGAAACATCAATGAGAGACAAACATTGGTTGGCTGTCTCCTACACACCCCTAGTGGGGATCGAGCCCACAACCTGGGCATGTGCCCTGGCCAAGAATCAAATCATGACCTCCAGGTTCATGGGCCAATGCTCAACTACTAAACCACAGCAGCTGGGTTTCATTCTCAATTTAGATACCTTTTATTTCCTTCCTTTGCCTGATTGTTCTGGTTAGGACTTCCAGAAGTATGTGGAATAAGAGTGGTGAGATTGGGCATCCTTGTATTTTTTCTGAGTTTAGAGGAAACGTTTTGTTTGTCACCATTTAGTATGATATTAGCTGAGGGCATGTCATACATGGCCTTTATTATGTTGAGGTACTTTTCTTTTATACCTATTTTATTGAGTGTTTTAATTATAAATAGATATTATATCTTATCAAATTGTTTTCTTGCATCTGTTGATATGATCATATCAGTTTTATCCTTGGCTTTGTTAATGTGGTGTATTACATTGATTGATTTGCTTATGTTGAAAGATCTTTATATCCTTGCAACGAACCCCACTTGATTCTGACGTGTTATTTTTGTAATATACTGTTATATTTGATTTACTAGTATTTTGTTTAGGATTTTTGCATTTGTATTCATCAGAAATATTGGTCTCTAGTTTTGCATGTTTGCATGTAATACTTGTTAGATTCTGCTATTGGGGTTATTTTTGCTTCATAAAATGTGTTAGGAAATATTGCCTCTTTTTCAATGCTTTGGAAAAGTTTGAAAAGGATAAATGACAAATCTTTGAATGTTCAGTTGCCTCTTTTTCAATGCTTTGGAAAAGTTTGAAAAGGATAAATGACAAATCTTTGAATGTTCAGTGGACTTTACTAAGAAAGCCATCTGGCCGAAACCGGTTTGGCTCAGTGGATAGAGTGTCGGCCTGCGGACTGAAAGGTCCCAGGTTCGATTCTGGTCGAGGGCATGTACCTGGGTTGCGGGCACATCCCCAGTGGGAGATGTGCAGGAGGCAGCTGATCGATGTTTCTCTCTCATCGATGTTTCTAACTCTCTATCTCTCTCCCTTCTTCTCTGTGAAAAATCAATAAAATATATTTAAAAAAAAAAAAAAGAAAGCCATCTGGCTTTTTACTTTTATTTTATAGGAGGTTTCAATGGTTGTTTTAATTTCCTCACTCTTGATTGGCCTATTTAGATTTTCCAATTCTTCATGACTCAGTCTAGGAAGGTTATATATTTCTAAAACTTACCCATTTCTTATAGGTTACTAAATTTAGGGACATATAGTTTCCTGGTATTCTAGCATGATTTTTGTATATCTGTGATGTCCGTGGCTGATAATGTGCCTGCTGCCTGACACCAAGGGCAAAGGGAGGCAAGCTCTGGGAGGTTAATGGGTGGCCAACCTCCATTGTTTGGATTCTCTGTCTGGAATGCCAACCATGAGACAACTGCTGTCATACCTCTGTGCTGTGTCCCTGCCTAGGTCACTGGGCTCATCTGCACCTGGTACTGAGCACTCCTGCAGGAATGCCCACTGAATCTCATTGCTCCTCCCAGCGGAATTAAATGCCTGATGCCTCCCCACTGTAGGCTGAGCCCCTCGTGAGCTCCTGGATGTAGGGCTGCATCCATTGCTTGTCTCCCTTCCCACCTGCCCAGTTTGCTCCCACTTTCCCACCTTCATATGTTTCAGTGTGCATATCTCTCAGGTGTGTTTGTGCATTGAGCAGGGAATCCTTGTTAAATTATAGCTGTTCAAATTGTTGAAAATTAAGTGGAGAGGCCAAGGAGTTCTCTCAACACTGCCATTCCTCTGACATCACTTCTCTTTTTTTGTAATATTTTAAAAGATATATTTAATCATGTATTTTAGAATTTTCTTTTACAAAGCAACTGTTTATTTTTCCTCAAAATAAAAACTGAGCACTTTAGAGTACATGTAAATATATAATTTACATTATAATTCCTGAAGTCAATCTTAATCCTTCAGTATTTACCATCATGTTTCAAACTGCCCTAGATCCATGCCTGATGTGCATGGTTTTCTAACATCAATATCCAATAAATATTATCAGCTTGTCATATTCATACTTAATGTAAAAATACTCCTGTATATTTAAGTCATTGAGTCAATTTATTGATTTTGAACACATTTCAAATTACTCTGAGTGTTGAATGGAACATAGAAGTATGTTATCCTTTTCTGCTTGGCACTTGATCTCACCCAGAAAAGAGCTAAAGCGATACCAAATCCAACATTATGAAGAGATGATGTTGTCTCTTCTATTTCTTATTCTTAGATCTTTACTGGCAGGCAAATGTGACCACCTCGTATTATATGCTTATACCACATTGGTTACCTAACCTGTGGAATAAGAATTATAACAGGAGGAAAGGCAGGTGAAATCCCCAACATTTTCCCACTTGTGGAGAAGAGAGTAATACAAAGTAATTTTATATCTTGTAGAGACTGAAGAAATTAGTATTTCAATTAAAGATTAAAAGTATACAAAATGGTGTCTCTTTTATTTATTTACTTATTTTTGGTTTGGCTTTAATAAAAATTAACTGGTTTGTGGCAGATGATGATGAACTACCACAAGTTTTTCCAAATGGCTGTCTAAACCACAGCTGCTGTGCTAGAAGTAGTACATTTTCTGGAAAAGAAAAACATAGCCTTTAACACTTGCTATATAACTATTGACCTGGAGAATTTATTTTTCCCAAGCTTTGACAGTAATGAAAATCAAAAGCAGTAGATGTACTGCTGTCACAATAAAGTCTCACTCAGGAATGGCCCTAAAACAGTGATGGCGAACCTTTTGAGCTCGGCGTGTCAGCATTTTGAAAAACCCTAACTTAACTCTGGTGCCGTATCACATATAGAATTTTTTTAATATTTGCAACCATAGTAAAACAAAGATTTATATTTTTTATATTTATCTTATATATTTAAATGCCATTTAACAAAGAAAAATCAACCAAAAAAATGAGTTCGCGTGTCACCTCTATCATGCGTGTCATAGGTTCGCTATCACTGCCCTAAAAGATAGCAAAACAGAATATCTCCCAGAGGTGATGGTTGAAGCATATAACTTTATTTGTTTACTTTTTATAGAGACAGAAGTATAGTAGTAGCCTGATATACATGGACTCCTGGGTAATGGCCAGTGGCTTGGCATATTAGTGAGTGATATAGAGGGAACAAAATTTAGAAAATGGAAGGAGAAGTCTAAGGAAAAAAAGACATGTAGATGGTATGGAAGTGAAGACAATATATGTTTATCATTGTTTTTGGTCTTGTCAATGACTTCTAGATGAGAAACTCTAAAACTAAATGGCCAGGATGAGTCATTCTGTAGAAGTCAGCCAACCTCATGCAGCCACTCAGTGCTGGCACAATGAGTATCTAAACAGATTGGCCATGGTGCTGATGGCCATCCATGGGCTCAGCAGCATGGTTGCCTCTTATTAAGGTTGTTCCAATTATTGACATTGAAGAATGTATTGTAGACTTCCAGCAACTGAGGCTGATGCCAACTTCTTAGCATGCACTATCATTTGATGAGGTAAGTGAGTCACTTGGTGACATACAGATTACCCTTGAGGAATATTTTTCATCCTCAAGGGAACAGTGATTTGTCTTTTATAGAACAATTATCATCTCCAAATATAAGTTTGCTTTTCCTGACCATGATGCCTATCCCGTCCAAACATTTACATATGTCTGATCAATTGGAATGACTTCATATAATCTTGACTCAGATTGTTGAATTCATTTTGCTGCAAAGAAGATGTATCTATGGGAATATGATCATGATTTTGTTTTAAAATAAATCCCAATATCTGAAAGAATTAGTTCAATAGAAAAGTTAAATAGCCTGTTAATGGCTCAGCTGAGACTAGATTTGAAATATCAATTAATAGATATTTGATATATTGCCAATTGTGTATAAATGATGATGTGTCCCTAACAGCCAGAATAAAAGAGTCTGGGTATTGGGATATGGAAGTGGTATTGGTTCTTTCTAAAATAACTAAAAAATTAACTTGGAAAATTTGTGCTTTCTGTCCTTAATACTTCAGGCTCTTCTGGATTAGAGGTTGTTGCTCCCACTATAACAATTTTTTTCCCCAGGTAGCTCACTAAGGGATTAATAGAAATTGAAGCTATGACTACTACTTGGTCACTTTAGACTCCTCCTTCCAGTCACCATCAAGCAAATCAAAGAGTTACTCCACTGAGGAGATAATGGCCAATTAACAAAATAGCCATTGGCTACATGGTGGGGAAAGATGAGAGTATATCTAGTAACTGGGGAATTAACTGGATTTCTCTTGGTTCTTTTCTATCTTGTGGTAACTATAAACAGGCAATTGCAACAATCACAGAAGAACAATGATAAGGCAAATAAGGGTCATAATTTCTGAGGAAGAGTATATGGATCAACCCACCTGGTAAACAAACTTGACCAGCAAAAATAAAGGCCGAGAGTGAGATAAATCTAGTATGGGTAGTAGAAAAAGCAAATGACAAATATTAATCATTGCCTTGGAGAGAAAACTGTTGTTTTCTATTAATTGACTGGTATTATGTCCTTTAAGAGATTGGGTTTCTACCTTGAGGAGGCTTTGTGGCTGATTGGTCTAATATAACTGAGTGAGTGGTACTCATAGTTGGCTGCGTGGGACACCTTTTGGTATTACTGTAAATCTTAAGGACCTTTTCTTGCTCCCAGCACTGCTGAGGCAACTATTTCCAAGCAGCTTTCTGAGAAGCTTTGCAGATAAAACAGTGCCTGGTGTAAATTAGGCCTTTTTTCTGCCTATTATTTCCAGGCCAGAAATTCTCATTTATCTTATCTATCTACATAGAATATCTGTGGGAATCCACTTAACACCAACACATATGTAATCTTGAATATTGGAAGCTTACAATGTGTAGGAGTGCCATCAACCACTCAGAGAACAAAGACAGCAGGCAAATATTTTTTTTGTGTGTCCCAAAGTGGGATAATTCTAAGATTCATTTTAAAGATACCCAGAATGTCAAGCCCCAGTCATCCACACTAGTAGTCAACCATAGATATTTTTGAATTAGTTGTCTGTCCTTCCATCTTACAATCTCACTGCAGCTCCCTAGAACTAAAGCCAAGTTAATTTCTCAAATACTATGCTTGTATATTTCAGTTTTCTTTGATCTTGCATACAAAAGAAATTACACATATTGGCTGTTGTTTAAGTGTCTGTGACTTATGCTTGGAACTACTGTACATATTTTATGTTATTTATATAGCCTGTAAGAATTGTACATAAAGGAATAATTTTTAACTGTCCTATCACAGTGTATTTCTAATCACATTCCATCAGTGACACACGTTTTAGGTTGTTAAGACATCATGTCTGAAAAACAAAACTCTGGAATGGAATGTAAAAAGCCCTTTCTTTTAGACTGTTTGAATTATTCATGAGCACAACACCTTGTCGGCACTTAGAATATAATCAAAATATAAATGATGCATGTGCACGTCGCATCCAAATTCCACACTGGATGTTTCTAAGTTATACATAAGTATCACAATCATTTTAAATAGCAAAGTAAACTTGCAACTGTGTAAGATAGTTTTGACATATATAATTAATTAAAATATTTTTATATTTAAATTTATGTACCATAGTTTTAAATATGAACTATTCACAATGATTGCATTTAAACTCAAATATGTTATCTAGTAAATAATGAACTACTTCACACCCTTTTAGGAAAAAAAAATTTGTTAAATTGTTATACTAGCTTGTATTTTTCTGGTAGGTTTTCATGAGGTTTCCTGAAATTTCACTTTATATTAATATATCACCCTAAAGAATATGTTATTCTATTTTGCTATGTCTAGGAGATTTATACATGGAAATTCAGTACTTGGATTGTGACAAATGAAGGCATAATTACACATTAATTTATCTGTAACAGTAGGCAGTATATGTTATAAAGGTATATTATGTAGCGTAATTAGTAAGTAGATTTTATGAATATATGAAACTAAACTTCACTAACTGAATCTGGAATTCATTTTGGAGCTAGATAGGCATCTAAAATAGAAATAGAGATATGCACATATATCAATATATGTATGTATAGATAGATAATAGATAGATACTGAGCTCAATATTACATAGAATGAAGAAGAACTATTTGACAAAATATCTACCTTTATGAACAGAGACAGAGAGGGGAACTGATTACCATCCGTGGGGGGAAAACAAAAAAAACTGTGATAAAGGCAGTGACAATTGATGCTAAAGATAGCTAGAATGGGAGTTCATGATTCATTTATTTAGTCATTAATTCAATAACAATTAGCATTTCTTATATGCAGGGTATGTTGCTAGATACAGACTATTTCATGAAAAGGACAGATATACCTCTGACCTTAAAAAGAAGCTTCAAGACTAATATTGTTGGGCTGGGTTAAATAATAAACAAGTTGCTTATAAGGAGACATGCCTTATAAATACACTGAAATGTTATAAGTAAAATGAGAGAAAAATATATTCTGCAAACACTAATCAAAAGAAAGATGAGATAACTATATTAGGAACAGTAAAATTAGACTTTGAAGAAGCATTATTAGAAATAAATAGGATATTTCTTTTTCTTTTATTGCTTCCAGAAAAAAAAGAGGGAGAGAGAAAGAAACATCAATGATGAGAGAGAATCATTGAATGGCTGCCTCCTATATGCCCCCGATCAGGAACCAAGCCTGCAACCTGGGCATGTGCCCTGACCAGGAATTGAATCTCAACTTCCTGGTTCATAGGTTGATGCTGTAATCACTGAGCTACACCAGGACAAGAGGATATTTCATAATGATATAAAGGTATATCCACAGGAAAACAAATCTAAATTTCTGTAGCTAATCTCATGCTTTCAAAATATATCAGGTAAACAGTGCCATTTCTAAAAGTATGAATAGACAAATTCATAATCATTATGTTAGAGACAGAAATAGAATAGTAGCAACTAGGTATAGTTATAAGAAATATTAATCATGCTCTGTTAACCATGATTGTTTTGTTCTGATTAAAGAAAGCATATTCTGATCTGGCTGGGAGTTATATGTCCTAAGATCTGGGAGTTAACCATTGAATGGGGTCCATTCTCAGTTGAGAACTGCTGGGGTCCAACTCCAGCAGGTCCAGGGGTCCCCAAAGGTGTGGACGGAGTCGGCGAAGAAGCGTTCAGTTGATCAGCAGCCTAGCCAGGATCTCTAGCCAGGATCTCCAGGCAAGTTCTGTTCAGGATCTCCAGCGAAGTTCTGGTTAGGATCTCCAGCCAGGTTCTGTGTCCATGTTCTCTTGCTAGGTTCTGCCTCTAGGTTCTGTCTCCAGTTTCTGTCCAGGATCTTTTGCCATGTTCTCTCCAGCGAAGTTCTTCTGTCTCTACGTTCTGTGTAGGTTCTGTGTCTAGGTTCTGTGTGTAGGTTCTGTGACCTGTTGTCTTGTTACATCTGTATTTATACTAGTTGATTCCAATCCTATCAATCTCTACTCCAAAGGTTAGGGCGTTTTCCAGGGAGTAAAGATTATGTAGCTTAAGCATGATTGTTCATAGTTAAAGTGATTAATTACCTGCCTGGCACTTAGTTAAGGGGTTTTATTCCCTCCCTAACTTCAGGGGAAAATCCCTACCTGGGGAAACAACCTTTCTCAGAGAGGTGACCTTGGTTAAAACACATGGTGCCAAGAAGGTGAGCAAACATATTAAGAACAGTATGCCATATATGCCAGGTCCTTTGAAACAGCAAGGATGGACCGGCTCCCGGCAGAGAACTACCTATCATCATGAAAAGATTAACTTATCAAAACAATGGAATTCCAGAGGTGCCCACCCTTTGTAAGTCCTAGCCCTCATTGGCTATAATCTGTAACCATTTTAGACAATTTTATTCCTTTTGTATACCCATTCTTATTCCTTTTGCCAACTTCCACATGTAATATTTGTCCTTCTACCCAATACAAACAGCTGGATTATGAGGGGTGGAGTGCAGAGCAGATTTTCATGGATGACCTGCTGCTCTCCCATACTGTTGGCATTATTAAAATAAAAGCTCATACATGATTCAACCTGTCTCTGCTTAATTGGCTCAAGTAGTGACAGGCAGCTAGACCCATTTGATTTCCGGTTTCAATTGTGAGATATTTTCTGAGGAACTGATAGATTAAGTAGACCTAAAATTATGAAACAGGAAATATTGCAACATGATTAACAAACTTAACTTAATTGACACATACAGAGCAATGCATTCAACAACTAGAGAATACATATTATTTTCAAGTTCACTTAAAGCAGTTACCCAAATTGACCACATACTGATCAAAGAGTAACTTTTCAACAAATTTCTAATAATGTAAATTATATAGAGTAAGATCCCTGACCATATTGGAACTAAATAAAGCCTACAAAAGTATAACTATAAATATTTGAAAATTTAGCAATACATTTCTAATCTAACCACAGTATGAAGAGAAATTTCATGTGCCAACTTGACTGGCTTGTGGGATTGCCTAGATATTTGATGAAACATTATTTCTGGGTATGCCCCTGAGAAGGTTTCTCAATGAGATTAGCATGTGAAATTGGTAGATTGAATAGAAAGTTTTGCTCTCAATGTAGGTGGGCACCATTTGATCTGTTGAGGGCTACAATAGATAAAAAAGGGGGAGAAAGGAAAATTTGCTCTCTCTGCCTGAGCACTTGAGTTGAGCTACAACTGGGAGACTAGGATTTACAACATGGGCACTCTAGTCCTCGGAACTATACCATCAGCTTTTCTGGGTCTCCAGCTTGCAGACGGATCATGGCTCTTAGCTTCCATAATCACAAGATATAATTTCTTTTAAAAAATTTTTTAATATATTTTTATTGATTTCAGAGAGGTAGGAAGAGGGAAAGAGACATAAAAACATCAATGATGAGAGAGAATCATTGATTGGCTGCCTCCTGCATGTTCCCTACTAGGGATTGAGCCCATAACCTGGGTATATGTGCCCTTGACCAGAATCAAACCTGGGACCCTTCAGTCAGCAGGCTGACACTCTATTCACTGAGCCAAACCAGCTAAGGTGACAATTTCTTATAATAAATCATATATGTGTACATATATGTATACACTTACCTAGTATATGTATAATCTAAAGATATATTACTACTATAGGCCCAGTGCACAGGTTCCTGCACTGGTGGGATCTCTCAGCCTGGCCTGTACCCTCTCACAATCCGGGACCCCTCAGGGGATGTTGGAGAGCCAGTTTTAGCCTGTTCTCCACAGGCCAGGCTGAGGAACCCCCAGGTGCATGAATCTATGCACCAGTCTGGTTTCAGCCCAATCCCCATATCCCCATAGTCCAGGCCAAGGGAATCTGTGCACTGGGCCTCTAGTATGCTTATAAGATCTTTGGTTAATCTCTTCCCACCCCCTCTCCCCTCTTCCCTCTGAGATTCATCAGTCTGTTCCATGTTTCCATGCCTGTGGTTTCTGCTCTGGCATTGAGCATCTGTCCCCTGGTGGTCAGTGTGCATCATAGCTACTGGCTGGTCAGCTGGTCGCTTAAGTTTTATATATATATATATATATATATATATATATATATATATATATATATAGTGTAATATATCATAATACATTATTAAAATGGTTCTCTTTTCCAGAGAACTCTGATTAATACACTAATACACAAAGGGCAAATATCAGTGGAAATTATTTTAAGCTTGGTGATAATAAAAATACAATCTAGTCATTTTTGCTGGAATAAAACACTTTTACTCCTTTCTCTCTCATTCCACAACTAATTGCCCATTATGCATAATTTGGCCTCCATTAAATCTCATCTGCTCCATTATTTCCAAGTCACTACTAACAAATCAGCTCAGGTCCTAATTATCTCCAGTGTACTGAAAACTACTGAAAAATAATTCCCATTATGCTCATTCATCCTAAACATAGCTGCCAATATAATCTTCCTGAAACAGTGTTTGTATGTTTATACATGGCTTCCCTTTTTGCATATACAAGCAATCTCCAACTTCTCCCATGGATATATAACAAATGTCTCAAACTTTTATTTTACAAGTGTTATGTGATGTTTTCTTTATGTACTTGGATTTATTCCAACACCCAACTGCCACTGTGACTTTTCTTTTAATATTCTCTTTTGGTTAATGTTTCTTCTCTCTGTAACATTCTATCTGTACTTCAAGTTTTGTTTTACATGTTACTTTTTCAAGAAACTGAAATTAGTTGATACCTCCAAAAGCTCTGTTAAAAGGACATAAATCAATAAACATGTTTAATTTTTATTTTTAAGGGACTAAAAGTTCTTCAGAAATACTGAAAACAAAATGTGGGGTGTTTGAGTCCAAGTTCTTTGTCTCCCGAAATTGAAGAATGAAGTCGAGGATAAAAACGGTTAGTGGGAGCAAAGTTTATTGGGAGAAGCCAGTCCTGGAAAAGGTGCAGCTGGGGTTCCAGGAGCAGGCCAGTGTCCAGGGCTTCCTTTCCATGTTGCCATCAGGTGTTAAAGTCCATTAGTCCATGTGCAGAGTCCCACATGGCCATGAGCCATGTGGTCACAGGGAGTGTGCTCCCCCACCTCAGGAACATTGGAACCCAATGTGCCCCCAGCAGGGGCTGTGGCGGGGGTGGTGAGGTGGGGGGGGCGGGGGTAGGGAGAGAGAGAGAAAGAGAGAGAGAGTAAGAGTAAGCTCAAACTTTTTTAAACTAGGGGGGTGGATATAGCCTTGCTAGATCCTGATTTGTCTTAGTGACATCCTTAGGATTAGTTTATAGGCCTTATTGCCTTGGGATTGGTTATCTGCAAGTTGCTTGTCTTAGCAACAATCCATATGTTTTAAAATTTGTCTTTAAGTGCATGCCCTTCTTTCCATGTGCCGCTGGGTTGCCTTAGCAATTCCACCTAGCTGCGTTCCTGATTCTACTTCTTCCTTCTCCCATGATCCCTGTTCCTGTTTACCTAGCTTCCCTCTGTCTCCTCCTTACTATCATACTAGAAACACTCAATACATATTCTTAAGTAAAGTTTTGTCAATTTTAATAAAATGGCTTTGTTTTCTTACTGAATAATTTCTTTTCAATTAATGTTATTTATTCCATTTGGGTGAGGAGGAATCCCCCATGCAACAATTGAAATTTTATTTGTAAAGCAAAACAACAGGTATTAGGTATTTTAAATATTTAATTAGGGTGTCTCATCAAAATTGTCTGCAAATGAAAATTAAAAAACATCATTAAATACTTCATTTTTAAAATTTCACTGCGGGAAGCCATCCATTGTCAATACTATCATGAGAGTACATCAAGAGACTCAGAAGGCTGATGAACCTTGAGCTTTAGCAGGGCTAAAAGCTATGCACCAATTTTTCTATGTTGAGATAGCAATGGTTCGAAACAATTTCCTGACCTAATAGCCTCAAAGTAAATCTTTACTAATCTTTACTGACCTTTGAGATAGTCTGTCTGCTACCTGTTTGCCGTGCTTAACTGAGGGAAAGATGTGTACCTAAAATTGAATAAAAGCTGACAAGGCCAGGGTTCAGTGAGCTTCTACACTAGAGAGAGGTTTCCACCTGGCCTCCATACCTTCTAAATTCATATTTCTTGTCTAGTGTTTTCATTTGTGTGTGGCCCCTTCTTCAGATCCTGAACCCTAGCCATGATGGATGTGGCATTCCACCAAGAGAACTGTAGATATAAATTTTATAACAGTT